>NC_050173.1:5378674-5393674 GCF_008315115.2 Sander lucioperca
GAAGTAAACAGTGACTGTCCTTCCTTTGCCGTACCTGAAGTTGCTGCATTCTGGCTGCTGTCTGTAGATTCCTTCATCACAACTCGTATTCTTCCAGATGTTTCCTACCAGATGTTGTAACAGCGGTGATGTTGTGTATAGTTTAGGGTCCTCGCCACCACCAGACTAATCAGCATTGTTAATTGAACATGTAGCTGGACTTGAATGGCCTTCTTTTGACTGAAAGTTCTGCCAAACTACACTTTTTCTGCTCACCAGTTCCATTTCCACTTTCTCACAGCCTACTGCATTGAACGCTCCACCTACGTAAACACCTTCCTGTAATCAACGCCGCCGTCATTACGGCGACCAGCGTAGCGCGCCTAGTGCAGGCGTAGGGTTCGGTTCACTGGGAAACATTCTAAGGTTCAGCAGAAACCCAACCCCGTCAAAAAGCCCAATATTCAGCCCAATCAGAAGCCCAATCCTGGATTCGGTGCATCCCTGAGAGTAACAAGCTGCTTTAAACATAAAAACACACGCAAAATTGCGTTCACTAAAGCCACCAGATTGTGTGTGTGTGTGTGTGTCTAATTTATTTTATCTTCTAGCACTCTTTCCCTTTCCTGAGTGGTGTTGGCACTTGTCAGGCCGCCATTGTAAATAAGAGCCTTAATGACTTGCCTGAAAAAAATAAAAATAAATTATATATATATAAAAATAAAGTATTACCTCGTCGTCTGGAAGATCTCCCTCCGCTGCCTCTGAACTCTCTCCCGGTTCTGCGCTCGGCTCTTCTTTGTTCTCGTGTTCTTCAGCTGGCGCTTCGGTTTCAGCCGGCGCTTCGGTTCCGGCCGGTTCTTTCTGTCCCTCTGACTCCGCCTCCTGGGTGACGTCACATTCGGCCCCGCCCACATCTGCCGGTGTGTCATCAGTGACGCCATCACCATCAGGAACCTGCATATACACGTTAAATGTGTCGCATTAATACACTAATCAGGACGGCCAGTTACTTTGTGTCCTGTGATGAGGTCCTGTGGTCTTTAAAGGCAAACTTAAAAGAGAATGTGGGAATACTGTTTGTTGAGAGGCTGAAGCTGCACTGGAGAGCTGGCTTGTCTCTCTGTGTGTAAGTGTGTGTGTGTGTGTGTGTGTGTGTGTGTGCGTGTGTGTGTGTGTCTGTCTGTGTGTGAGTGTGTCTGTGTGTCTGTGTGCGTGCGTGTGTACGTGCTTGAGTGTGTGAGTCTGTGTGTGTGTGTGTGTGTGTCTGTGTGTGTGCATGCGTATGTGTGTGTGCTTGAGTGTGTGAGTCTGTGTGTGTGTGTGTGTGTGTGTCTGTGTGTGCGCGTGCGTATGTGTGTGTGCTTGAGTGTGTGAGTGTGTGTGTGTGTGCGCGTGCGTGCATACGTGTGTGTGTGTGTGTGCGTATGTGTGCGTGCTTGAGTGTGTGTGTGTGTGTGTGCGTGCGTGCGTATGTGTGCGTGCTTGAGTGTGTGAGTGTGTGAGTCTGTGTGTGTGTGTGTGTGCTTGAGTGTGTGAGTCTGTGTGTGTGTGTGTGTGTGTGTGTGTGTGTGTGTGTGTGTGTGTGCTTGAGTGTGTGTTTCTAATTAATATCCTCTGATCTGTTTCTAAGTGTTACTTATTAAAAAGTCAGATCACTGATGTGCAGATTTCTTTTTAGATTTGTGTGTACATTAATCTCTTCTCTCTAATTAACCCCCCTGATCTGTAAACATGTTTATGTTTCCTCACCTCCTCAGACTCCTCCACCGTTTCCTTCACAGACTCGTCTCTCTCCGGCTCCTCCGTCTCTGCGTCTCCATCGTTCACTCCTTCCTCTTGTTCCTCCGCTGCCTCCTCTCCCTCCATCACTCCCGACACCTCTTCCTCTTCCTCCTCTTCCTCCGCCGCTGCAGGTTTGGGTTTGTCCTCCTCCTCTTTCTTCCTCTCCTCTCTGCTTCTGGTTCTGGACGAGGAGTTCCTGGGCGGGTTGGAGGAAGCTCTGGTTCCCGAGCCGCTGGAGGAAGACGAGGAGGCGTTCGCTCCGCCGCTGCGCTGGCCCCGGCCGTCCTCACCTTGTCCCCGTTTCACACTGAAACACACAAAACGTGGTTCGGATTAGTTCAGTCATGTTGTTTTCTCAAACGGGAAACTTGATCTGCAGTCAGGAGTGCAAGATAAATAACACATCACAACAACATACAAATAATGGGTTTCTGAGAAAAGACCATCTTCCTCTAAGCTGTTTACATTCACGTCCACATGCAGTCGTACAAAATAGGATTTTTAATAACTTTTCCAACAGTGGCGGACTTCTTTGAACAAAAACGCCTTGAATGTCTCCATTTTTCTGTGTTCTGACACCCCTCCCCCCCTCCCCTCGGGTGTTGTGCTACGGTAACTCACTTGAGGGTCTTGTACTTGGCGCAGATGTTGAGGCGGATGGATCTCCCTCTGATGGTGAGCGGGTTCACGCTGTAATACTTCACCAGCATCTCGGCGTCCTCCGGAGTTCCCAGCTGGACGAAAGCCTGGAGGACAAACACGAGACACAATCAGAGTCAGACTGCTCCGAACAGCTGGACGAACACCTGGAGGACAACGCCAGAAAAGAGAAGGCAGGAGTGCCTGCTGTGGACGGTAGATAGTAATTTAAAGGAACACGCCGACTTATTGATAAATTACACATGAATTCACCCTAATCTACAAAAGAACTACTTCCATGTCCCTGTTCTGCAGGTATTCACACAAAGTTGGAAGTGTGCCCTCGTTTAGAAGAAGTCTCCCGGCTAATCCTGCCTTGTACTACTGAAGTTAGAGAAACAGCTAGCTAGCAATTGTGAGCCTTACCTAGCTACTGAGCATGTTTGAATCCCAACAAAGATAGTACAGAAGAAAAGAGGTCTCACTCTGTAGTTAAAACAGAGACCTGAACACAGGGTGAAAAGAGGAGCTGCAGCAATGTGCAGTACAACAAAAATATGATGTTTTTGGATAATTAAACCATGTTAACCTATTCTGGTACAACCTCTAAATACAATTATGAACCCGAAAATGAGCATAATATGGACACTTTAAATGAACACGCCGACTTGTTGGGAATTTAGCTTATTCACCGTAACCTCCAGAGTTAGACAAGTCCATACATACCCTTCTCATCTCCGTGTGTGTTGTAACTCTGTCTGACGGCTCCAGAGGCAGCAGCCCATCACAGAACCTGCAGGTGAATGGTTCCAGTAATCCTACTGCTCCCAATAAGTGACAAAATAACTCCAACATGTTCCTATTTACATGTTGTGATTTGTAGAGTCACAGCGTGTGACACACAGCCATCTTCTAACCGTAAACAAACCGGGAACTATATTCTCAGGCGGAAGAATATAGTTCTTGGGCAGAATGATTTGCTTTGCAGCAAACCTGTCTGAGAATATAGTTCCCGGTTTGTTTACGGTTAGAAGATGGCTGTGTGTCACACGCTGTGACTCTACAAATCACAACATGTAAATAGGAACATGTTGGAGTTATTTTGTCACTTATTGGGAGCAGTAGGATTACTGGAACCATTCACCTGCATGTACTGTGATGGGCTGCTGCCTCTGGAGCCGTCAGACAGAGTTACAACACACACGGAGATGAGAAGGGTATGTATGGACTTGTCTAACTCTGGAGGTTACGGTGAATAAGCTAAATTCCCAACAAGTCGGCGTGTTCATTTAAAGTGTCCATATTATGCTCATTTTCGGGTTCATAATTGTATTTAGAGGTTGTACCAGAATAGGTTAACATGGTTTAATTATCCAAAAACACCATATTTAGTTGTACTGCTCATTGCTGCAGCTCCTCTTTTCACCCTGTGTTCAGGTCTCTGTTTTAACTACAGAGTGAGACCTCTTTTCTTCTGTACTATCTTTGTTGGGATTCAAACATGCTCAGTAGCTAGGTAAGGCTCACAATTGCTAGCTAGCTGTTTCTCTAACTTCAGTAGTACAAGGCAGGATTAGCCGGGAGACTTCTTCTAAACGAGGGCACACTTCCAACTTTGTGTGGAATACCTGCAGAACAGGGACATGGAAGTAGTTCTTTTGTAGATTATGGTGAATTCATGTGTGTTGTAGCAGTGTTTTGCCATTGAGAACGAGCTAGAACGGTTAGCCCCCTCGTCTCGGCTAGTGACGTAGAAAGCCGTGCAGATTTTGACCAGCTCACCCAGAGACTGAAGGCAGGACACATTCAGAAACCGGATCTCAGCACGGATGGTTTTATCAAAGTTTGTATGTCTGTGGAAGCACCACAGACACAAAATACCACCCCAAATTCCAGAAAAAGGGATTTTTTTCATAATATGGGCACTTTAATAAACACCTGATCTGTAAGGTTCTTGAAGAGACAATATAATCTGTGAGTCAGGCAGCAAGACGCTCCGTCTCTGAGACGTTCTCGGTGTGGTACGGTGCGTGGCGGAGGACGGAACAAAAGCAGAAAGCAGCACAGACAGAATAATCGGAGTAATGGTCTGTGTTTACCTGGTCGGTTAGGAACAGGTGTTTCTCCACGACGCCGAAGCGTCCGGCGATGGTCAGCAGCTCCTTCTTCTTCTCCGTCTCTCGGGGCATGTTGGAGAAGAAAACCACCTGGCTGCCGCGGCCCTTTACGTCCCGCACCGGTCCGTCCATCGCCATGTCTCTCTGCCGATCATCTTTCTGACAGACAAACACAGAACAATACATACAGATACGTGAAAAGTCCTCTGTGTGTGTGTGTGTCTGTGTGTGTGTGTGTGTGTGTGTGTGTGTGTGTGTGTGTGTGTGTGAAGGATCCAACCAGCTGTGTGTGTAATGGTCTGATCATCTCAGCGTGACTTGTAGCCGTTATATTGTCGGCTAGTTTACTTTAGAATAAAACATCAGATTTATAAACTACATGTGTTCTGTGTGCAGTAATCTTAATGTGTAAAGTAACTAGTAACTAAAGCTGTAACAGATAAATGTAGTGGAGTAAAAGGTACAATATTTCCAAACACACACACAGACACACACACATGTTCTGCTATTCTTAGTAAGACAACAACGCATGACTATAACCTTCCGGCCTCTTACGTAGCTACGGAGAAAGCTCTGTGGAGCCTCCACAGAACCATAAATCAGTCTTAGAGAGGCAATTCGGTCGGTGCCTAAAAAGTATTGAATTGGGTCGGCAGGGAAAGCGAGGACGGCGGCAGTTACCTCGATGACCAGCAGTCTCTTGGACAGGTAGAAGGTGATGGGTTTGCCGTACAGAGCGGCCTGGTGCTGCTGGTAGTAGTTCACCATGCCCAGAGCCTCCTCGTGACTGTTCATCTCTAAGAAGGCCTGACGGAGACAAACACACAACAACATGACGACAAAGAAGTTACAGCTGCCTAACAGCCAAAACACACAACAACATGACGACAAAGAAGTTACAGCTGCCTAACAGCCAAAACACACAACAACATGACGACAAAGAAGTTACAGCTGCCTAACAGCCAAAACACACAACAACATCACGACAAAGAAGTTACAGCTGCCTAACAGCCAAAACAGGAATATCCACCAAACGTAGATTCTTGACTGATGGCACGCCTGGCCATTCAAGTGGGTGTGTGTGTGTGTGTTTGTGTGTATGTGTTTGTGTGTGTGTGTGTGTGTGTGTGTGTGTGTGTTTGTGTGTATGTGTGTGTGTGTGTGTGTGTGTGTGTGTGTGCGTGCGTGTGTCCGTCTCCCTGTCTGTCTGACTCTCTGCGTGTCTCGCTGTAGACCAGCTGAGAAGTCAAGACGACCAAAATCTCCATGAACCTGTGTGTTTTATTTTGAA
This sequence comes from Sander lucioperca, assembly GCF_008315115.2. NCBI lineage: Eukaryota > Metazoa > Chordata > Actinopteri > Perciformes > Percidae > Sander > Sander lucioperca. Next base: position 5,384,486 of record NC_050173.1, read on the forward strand.
ATGTGTTTGATCTGAAAGTATCCGGCTGCCCTGTGTCCTTCCTGTATGTGATTACCTGCCTCGTTTGACACATGAACACATCAACAGGCAGATTTAAAATCATGGGCGCCGAAATTAAAATAGCTCTGCTTCACGGCGTTTTCGCAGCACTTCCACGCCCTGGTTTGTTTTGGCTGTAACGAGCTGGGCGATATGAAAAAACAATCATATATCACCACATTTTTGACCAAATACATCAATGCTGACTGCCTCACTTTAACTTACAGACATATAGTTAGCCTAAAACTGACATTTGGATGTTGGGCTTGGTAACAAAATGCTTGTATATTGACTCTTCATTCATTCATTCAGCATTTGTATAGACTGTCTATTCCGGTTTACTGGGTTACTACTGACCTACATCACTAACCAGACCACTATTTGCACTAACATCTCAGCAGTGTTATATACTGTCTATTCATGTATACTGTGTTACCACCATATCGCTTTCGCATATCCTTCATCTTACTTATACCTCACTTTGTGCCAGCTCTGTAATGCCTACTTAATCTGCACTTTATGTAGCCTTTATGTAGCCTATTGTATTCTATATTCTTGTATTGTAATCAATGTGAAACTGTATGTTGTCTTGCACACTTATGTTTTTCTTGGCCAGGTCGCCGTAGCAAATGAGAACCTGTTCTGTTGCTGCACACGTAAAGTCGGACATATCGTTAGCTTAGTGTCTTAGTGTTTTTTCCGCCTTTTTGACATGCAAATTATTGCATGACAAAAAAAATGTTTTGTTGTTTTATGTGAAGCTTTGTAGAGCTGCTGTCGTGGCCAGGACTCCCTTGTAAAAGAGATCCAGAATGTAAATAGGGACTGACCTGGTGAAGTCAGGTAAATACAACGTTTGGAGGTAAAAGGTGCACCTTGTTCTTGAGGACCAGGTGCTCCCGCAGGCGGCCGAACGGCTCGGTGAAGGCAAACAGAGTCTTGTTGCTGAGGGGCTTCCTGTCGTACTTCACCACCACCACTCTGCTTCTCAGCTGCACACACACACACACACACACACACACACACATTATAGCAGCTTCTACGGCTGCACGATGTGAGGGAAATATGCCGTAACGTTGTTGAATATGGTGATAAATAAACAGATATTAAAAGGGTTGCAGTCTAAAAAAAAAACTCTTATTGAACACATTGAACATTGAATTTAATGTAAAAGGCAACATTAAAAAAAGAATAATAGCGACACTTGACAGTTAAAGTGCAGCTCTCGTCTCCCATGTCCAGACCTTCCTCCACAGCTCTGTGGAGGAAGGTCTGGCTAGTCCACTCAGCATTCCTGGATGGGAGAAAAATGTCCGGAACAATTGGCAAAAAAACAAAAAAAAAACATTTAATCTCACTTAACTGTCAAGGTGAGTAGTTGGTTTTTCTGCTCAGTGTTTGGGGAACAGATACATGGAATTTGGCACCTTTTTCCAGCTTCATGCAGTAAAAGTAAAGACGTTTTTGTTGCTTTCTCTGACATTTTTTTCTGTCTTATTCCAATATTTTTGGCAGTTTTTTCTTGCCCTTTTTTTCAGCGTTTCTTTGGAGTTTTTGTCATTTTTTTCCAGTGTTTATTCAACATCCCTATTCATTTAAAGATCAATAGAAAATGTATTTAAAAGTAGCAAATTTTACACTTCACAACGTTTTGTATTCATAACAGTATTTAAGAAACCCTGTCATAAATAAATTGTTGTTGATAAAGACAACAAAACAACAAAACAAAGGACAAACGCGACATAAAGCAGAAAAAAAAGCTACAAAAGCCTTTACAGACGTTTTTGTTCGTTGCACGCTGAAGCGACAGCAGCTGTAAAAGAGATAACAGTAGACTAGAGATGTTCTGATACCGATACCAGTACTGGCTCCGATACCGCCTAAAACGCTGGTATCAGTATCGGGAAGTACTGGAGTTTATGCACCGATCTGATACCACGTAATAAAGCCCTAAAGAAAATCTACGTTAAAGTAGTTTATGTTCTTTTTCCGTTATAACTGACTGTCAGACTGCAGAATAACAGAAAGTTCATGTTTCACAAAGAGTTTAACCTGAGCCAGGCCGACAACAAAGATAGAAATCATATCACATCCATACAGAGATAGTAGTATACAGCTGTTATACATCATATCATCTATATACAGAGATAGTAGTATACAGCTGTTATACATCATATCATCATACAGAGATAGTAGTATACAGCTGTTATACATCATATCATCATACAGAGATAGTAGTATACAGCTGTTATACATCATATCATCATACAGAGATAGTAGTATACTATACATATTATTATGTTAAAACATAATCAAATATATAACACACTGGTATCAGATCGGTACTTAGTATCGGCTGATACGCAAGTTCAGGTATCAGAATCGGTATCGGGAAGCAAAAAATGGTATCAGACCATCTCTAGTGGTAACGTTAAGAGAACAAACTGACCTTATTTTGTCCCAGCTGGTTCTTCCCCGACAGACCAGAACTTCCTCCTGAGACACAAACACGCTAAAGGTTACCATCATCTCTTTCTCTATTCATCTCCTGACACCAGTTGTTGTGATGTAACAGAGTACAGACACAGCTAAGACACATTTATTCAATAATAATAATAATAATAATAATAATAATATTATATGGTCTCTTACCCCAGCTGGAGGACATCCCCCCTCCCGTCTGAGACATGGACATCGGGGCCGCTCCCAGCAGCCCTGCAGACATGTTGGGGGTGTCCAGAAGACCCGAACTAAAACAAAAACACTGGTCACTTATGGGAAATGAAGTCATAATTGGGGCTGGATTTTATTTTATTTATTTTTTTAAAATCTGTTTTTTGGTAACCTGACTCCAGATGGATTGCTTGGCATTTGCTCAGCATATCCATCTGGGAACTTTCCGTTGGAGAACTTTTGGGAAGGGGCGAAAATCCTGGTTAGCTGATTGGATAAACCATCTGTCTATCACCACCTATGTTGGTGATAGACGGATCACCAACATAGTCAACCAATCAGATCAACGATATATCAAACTTGCTGAAACCAGTCGCGAGAAGAGCCAAAACATCTTTTCCTCTGAGAAAAGCCTCCAGTTCCGTTTTTTGCTCTTCTTTCAATGAAGGAATTCTTTCTAATTCAGATCAAACTTGCGTGATAGCTACGCTCATCTCATCCGTGGAAGCCGCCACGTTGTTTAGACTGAACAGTCGCTTCTCGTTGCGTCACACCTAAACCCGCCTCAAAACCAATGCTGATTGGTCGGTCGTTTGGCGAACGGCTCCAAATTTTCTCTGTCTCAAGATGCCAGACTGATCTGAGAGTGGAAAACTAGAGCTCACGAGATCAGGACGGTCTCACGAGGCTAGGTTTTTTGGGCCTCTTTTCAAAATCTTCCAACACGCTTGCGTGTCGCGTGATAAATAGGCATCAGTCCTATTTCTAGCCGTGAGACGTGCGTGTCCAGAGGCAGTGTGCACGCTCTAACCTGTTAACATGGGAACCAAAATAAAAACGGACACGCCACGCAGCCAGTGTGCAGGAGGCCTTAGTGTTTAGGTACAAAGGTACCTACAAGTTCTGTGGGTACTTTACCAGAAATGTTTGGTGGAAACGCAGCTCTGCAGAGCCAGAGCCAAGTGGCTCTATTAGTAGGTTTGCTTATTGTGATGTCATTTCTTGGAGCATCTGCAAATGCTTCAGATCCCTAAAATCAGTACAACCTAAGTAGTGGTGCACGATATATCGCCCGCCGATATAATATCGGCCGATATGGTCATTTTTTTAACACATCGGTATCGGTTCGATGTCAAATTATATATAATTATATAAATATTAATTTTTTCTTCTGAAAATCTGATGACAGTCATATTTTGCACCCAGGTAAAGGTGCTCAATATCAGTCATTTCGGAAAATAAATCACAAAAGTAAAAAAAAAAAAAAAAAAAAAAAAATGCGTTTTGGAAAATAGTTCTTAAATATCGGTATCGGCCTTAACAGCAATATTAATATCGGTGCATCACTAAACCTAAGCAAACGGCTTATATAAGTCAATAGACCATAACAATTAATAAAATATGAGAAATAAATTAACTTTCACTATATAAAAACACTAAACATATCAATCCAAACGATTTCTAAATGTGGAAACATGAACAAAATATTCCTCAACACTTAATTTCTTTTGTTTCTGAGATATGCTCATTATTATGAGCAGAGTGTAAAGATGTTTTCATAGTTTCATCTGGAATAGAAATGGTGCCACGCGCTTTTACACCGGACGTCCCGTAACGTGATGACGTCATGGCGAGCGTACAACGTGATGAAGCCAAAGACAGAAGCTTAAACTTCCTGCTGCAGACAGAATGAATGCTCTACCGGTTATGGTTTGGTTTTTAGATCCATTTAAACAGGATGACGGCTAGCGGTCGTCTGCTGGGTCTCTCGGCCGTCAGACCGAGGTCGGTGACTCGAGTCTGTTCGGTGTGTTCCGTGCCGTCGTCCGTCAGAGGAGCCGTCGGCCTTCATTTTGGCCGACCTGACTTGGTGGGTCGGAGGGCGGACAGTCAGACTCAATGACCAATCTGATTGGTGGAGTGCTAACCCAGAAATGTCGAGCAGGATGACAGGACTAAGCCTCTCAAAATCTGATGAAAATCTTTTAAACTGACCTTTGTTGATCTGAAATGAAGACAGATTCAGCAACTGCACGGCCTATTTCTCTCTTAACATTTTTTCAGAAACACGTTTCGGTGAACTATTTTAGTCCAATATGAGATCGGATTCTGAACGAGTCGCCATTATGGTCGGGGAGAAACCAGACCCACGTGACGCGTTTGTCATTTTTTGTATTACGCTTCTTGTCTTTGTCTCTTCAGTGAGTTCTGAGGCACTTTTTGGACCTCGGGGAGCCGACTGATCAGTCCGACTGGCTTTACTACCGACGGTCGGCCGTCTGGTTGGTGGGTCAGGGCCTTCAGGTTTAAGTTAATGTAAAAAGGATTGTTTAATAGACTGACTCAGAGTCAGCGTCTCTTACCTTCTGCCTGAGGACATACCAGGGTCCCACTCCGGATACCTAAAACAAACATTTACCAACAACGTTACATCTCCAACAAAAAAAAGAGCACAAACGTCTTTGTGGCGTTCAAAGTGCGTCCGTGACTCACATGTCGAGCAGCTGCCGTCCTTTTTCGGCATGTCGAAGTCCGTTGATGTGTTGATTCCACTCCTACAGATTCAAACACAGAGTTACTGAGGATCAACCAGCAGCTCCCCCCACAGTCAACCCAAAGGTTAGTCACCTCAGAGAGGCTCAGCCAAACAAAGTCCACGTTCTGCTCCTGACTGTGTGAAGGGTCTGCTTTATGAAGTCTGGGAATCTGTTTTTACCTAAAATGTGACTGTGAATATTTCTATCCTGCTGGACATACAAAGCTGCAACCATTAGTAGTCACTTTAGTAATTCTTTCTTCATTAATGATCATCTTGTTTGGACTCAGCCGTCTGCAAATGAAGTGCAGACTCAAAGAAAACGAGCTGTTAACAAGACACGGCCGACTCTGACTATCTCTCTCTCTCTCTCTCTCTCTCTCTCTCTCTCCGTCTCTCTCTCCCCGTCTCTCTCTCTCTCTCTCTCTCTCCCCCTCACTCTCTCCGTCTCTCTCTCTCTGTCTCGCTCTCTCTCCCTCGCTCGCTCTCTGTCTCTCTCTCTCTCTCTCTCCCTCGCTCTCTCCGTCTCTCTCTCTCTCTCTCTCTCTCCCTCGCTCTCTCTCCGTCTCTCTCCCTCTCTCCGTCTCCATCTCTCTCGCTCTCTCTCTCTCCGTCTCTCTCCGTCTCTCTCTCTCTCCGTCTCTCTCCGTCTCTCTCTCCGTCTCTATCTCCGTCTCTCGCTCTCTCCCCGTCTCTCTCTCTCTCCCCGTCTCTCTCCCCCCGTCTCTCTCTCTCTCCCTGTCTCTCTCTCTCCCTGTCTCTCTCTCTCCCCGTCTCTCTCTCTCCCCGTCTCTCTCTCTCTCCCGTCTCTCTCTCTCCCCGTCTCTCTCTCTGTCTCTCTCTCCTTTCATCTCTGTCAACAGATTCTGATTGGTCAAAGAAAACTTTCCAGACTAAATTCTGCTTCTGCAATGCAGCGCGTGTGTACAATAAAGATGAATTATATTTTGACATCTTTCAGTTTAAACTTCCAGGTGTCTCATATCATAAACAACGTGAATGCATGATCTAACTGGAGGACGTTGACATGAAGGGGAACAGATCATCACATGAATGGACTACTTCTTTAAGATGTTTGGCTGATGACTAGTCGGGATCAACCGAAGTACATTTCCAGGGTAAAGTCTGACATTTGGGAAACAGCAACAACAACAAACTGGTAGCTAGCGAGCTACACGCTGAAAATGTCAAGTTTTGAAGACAATTTGGACGGTGCAACAAGGCAGGCCTGCTCAGTTCTTTCAGGGAATGATCGTAAAGATTTACAAAGAATATGTTTAGGGCATTTACTCTCTTAACGGGGACGTTTTGGGACTGCTGTGGACGAAGAGACCCACAACTGACTGTACAATGCTGCAGAGCTTCACGTGTTGGTGTAAGAAATGAAGACATGCTGTAAGGTGATCTAAAACAAGGAAATTACGGGATGCAAACTGGACCTTCAGTGACTGGGAGCATGAGGCATGATTAACACCTGTCACTGTCTGAAGTGGACAGAAGACTGCGCTCAGGCGTCTGAACTGAAACATTAACCCGAGAAGAAGAGAGGAAGGAGGCTGCACGGTACTCACCATGGTGGAGTGAACGTCAAAGTCACAAAGAGAGCACACGTGGGGGAACATGGGGGGCATGACTCCCAAGAAGTCTTGGACTTTTCCGTTTGACGGGGAGCCCTTTCTCCTCTGCATAAAGGCGGGGTCGGACGCCGGCGTGCCCATGCCGAGGCCGCTGTAGGAATCTCGGTGGGACAGCTCGGAGAAGGGTCTGTCTCTGCTCCCAGCCCCACCGCTGCTGTAATTTAAGCCGTAGCCCCGGCTGGGAGCGCTGTCCTGCAGGGAACCGTACCCAAAGTCTCCAGATGACTGGGCCCGGGCTGAACTGGGACCCAGTGAAGAACCGCCCATCCTGCCCATGTGCCCGTCGTCCCAGCTGTCCCTGCCTCCTCGATAGCCGGCGTCAGAGGACATGGACGCCCCGCGCCGCTCTCCTGCGTCTCCCTTGCGGCTTTTTAACTGCATGAGGATGCGAGGCAGCGTCTCCACGCTGATGTCCTCCTCTGGGATTTCCGCCAGAGCGTCCAGGTCAGAGGGCGACAGCCCCAAACTGGCAAACAGCTTCATGGTGTTGCTAATGTGGCTGCCGCTGCCTCCGCTGCTGCCACGCCGGGACATCTGGCCGCCGCCATCCTGGCCCTCCATGCCACCGCCGCCGCCGCCGCCCACCCCCACACCTGAGGACATGCCCCCCATCTGCCGGCCGGATCGCTGCTCGCTCATGCTGAAGTTCAAGGTCTCTGCGGCGGCGAGGAGCCCCCGACCCACGGCGAAGTGTTTCTGACCGCCGTCTGACTGCGACTTCTGGGACATGACGCCACAAAGGGACGCTGCGTCACTTTCTGTTTCAGTACGGTACCGTACAGGCGAGTCAAGACAAAGAAAGACGCAGGCAGCCCCAAAAAAAAAGGGTCAGGAGAAGTTAATGTCAGTCTTGTGCAAAAGTGTGAAGGGGGAACTCCTCTTCTGGGTTTTTATTTCTGCTGAAACACAATGAAGGTAGAGACACTCTTCAGACGCTGCTGCTACTGAGAACAACAGAAGCCAGCGGAGAGGAGAGGCACTGAGCCACAGGAGCATGTAAAGACAGTGACTCGTTACCAGTCAGCCTGGGAGGATGTACGTACGCTGGGATTACTGGGACATGAGAGGACAATTAAAGAAGGCTAGGAAAGGAGACAGAGAAAAGGGCTCTAAAGAGTGACATTTCACCTCAGACCAGGAGGGAGAAAATGATGTAGACAGAGTGTGATGGAAACATCCTCTTTGACAAATGAGAAAATCTGAGAACCAAGGTATGTGATTAATAAAACAAGCTTGAATCAGTGTTTGTTAAACATGTGGAGATAAAAAGTGTCCAATTACAGTTAGAAAAGGGGGAGAACTAGACCCAAATACGTTTAGCATTGTTTTTTAATAAAGAAATGATGCTGAACCAGCTACAAAAATGAGGGGTTTCTTAAAGTGGAAGAAGTATCCAGATCCTTCACTGCAGGAAAAGTACTAATACCAGAAATACTGTCATCTAAAAAGTAACTAAAGCTGTCAAGTAATGATGTAACGGCAGTAAAAAGGTCAATATTCACCTCTCGAGATGTAGAGGAATATACAAGTATATAAAAAGGAGCAGAACTTGAAAATATTCAAGTAATGTACAAGTGCCTTGGATTTGTACTTGAGTAAATGTACTTAAGTTACTTTCCACCACTGGTATTTCCACAGTGAGACGTTCTGAATGGAGGACAACAGAAACACGCGACCTGTGGCTGTGTTGTGCTAGCAGCTAAGCTAACGGCGCTAGCTCTCTTAATATCACCCAATTTTAAACTTTAAAAGTCAAACAAAAACGTTTAACGTGTTTTATTATTCAGATATTGTTATAAAGGCGTGTATACATTAGCTACATAATAAATACAACCCATAATTACTGAATTAGACACGTTTAGCAGAAGGCCGTGCCACGCAGCCGAGGCTAACTTTAGCATCTGTTATTCTGCTCTCGTTGCTAATGCTAGGCGTTAGTTATTAACGTGTTTCGAAACTTCAACTACAAGGTTTCTAACGTGCATGTAAAACATAAAGCTGTGTGCAAACTGCTAATGTGTATAATGAAGTTTATATTAGTGAATATAAACACTTACGTGAGAGGTAGCTAGCTGAGCCTGCTGGCGCTAGCCAAAGCACAGGACGTTATGACTGAAGTATCGCGATGTTTTGGTAGGTTCATCAGAATGTAAAGCATGAAGTGTCGCGATGTTTTGGTAGGATTAACAGACTGTGAAGACTGAAGTATCTTAAACCCTATGTTTTGGTAAAATCAGAAAGTAGTTCTGATTTCATCATTAAAAAAAACATTTTCTCCATGTTCAGTTTTTTGGGAAAAAACGT
>NC_050173.1:5398674-5401174 GCF_008315115.2 Sander lucioperca
AAACAGGTCGTCACGGGGCATCGGTTTGAAAAAAGGGGAAACCTGGATGAGGAGCAGCAGCTCTGTGTTCTCCGGGACAGATTCCCACTCTTTATCCCTCCTGTCGTCTTCCACTCCTCCGTGTTCTCCTCGTCCTGGAAATCAACTTCTTCTGAAATTTTCGTCTCTTATATCGACACTTTTTTCAATGTTTTTGGCTCTTTTTTGTACGTTTAACACTTCTTTTCACTACCATGTATGAACACCACCAACACCAACTTACTACCAGTTTTACACTCATTTTTAGAATTCATGGTCAATACATCTCATTAATAGGAAATGATCCCTAATTCTTGAGTTAAAAAAGCAGAACTTATGAATGATTTAGACTCATATTAAAGGAAGGATCATCACAGAAGGGTATATGTCAACATTCAGTCTGGTTTTGAAAAAAGAAAAAAAAACATTTTCAAATGCTAATTTCTTTTTACAAACACCCAAAAGTCAGTGAAAGTAGAGATCATATCTTGTTGTACTTACGAAGCGCGATGTATGGAATCATCCAAATTGGGTCGTTCAAAAGAACTCCAGATATCTGATATATCTGATATAGACATTATGAAAAATGGGTCAAATTTGACCAAAAGACAACACAAAGCTCTGTCTCTGTATCAGTCCCTTTGACACTAAACTATGGAGACATCGTAACAAAGTTACCCTTTAAATATTATTTTACAAACCCAAAAAATGGAGAAAGGGTTAAGAGACAGCTTTGAAAAACTCCTTCTGTCTCTCAGGACTTCCCTATGTTCTAGAGCAGGGATCTTCAACAGGGGGTCCGGGACCCCTAGGGGGTCCTCAGAGTCAATGCAGGGGGGCCTCCAAATTATTGTTACATTTTTCATGAAAATTAAAAAGTCCTAAAATGAATCCAACATATTATTACAGGGTTCATACGTTTTGAAAAAACCTGGAAAAGTTATGGAATTTGAAAAATGCAAATTCCAGGCCTGGAAAGGTTTTGGAAACATTAAAAGACCCAGAAAGTTTTGGAAAAGTCATGGAATTATTTTTTTTATCAAACGTCTTTTTATTAAAACATACAATTTGACATACAATTCACTCGTACATTCCAAGAACGTTTTTTATAACTAATTCAATAAATCAAATAAACATTAAACTCAAAGTGGTACAACATCAAAGTGAGGCAAAGCAAAAAAAAAAAAGGAAACAAGTAGCAACAACAATACAAAAAAGTGGGAAGAACATCACCAGGCTGACTGTGATCCCCACACTATCCCAACCCCCTGTCTGCCCATCTATGGAATTATTTTTTTAAAAACAGTATAATAATATGTGATTAATAAATGTATTTCACGTCTTCCTAACCTCAACCTTCTATTCGGGGCGCGATATTACCAATCCCACTATGAACCACATACATTATCATTCATTTGATTGTTAACCCTCTGAGGGTAAACTTTAACACAGATTTATATTCTTATTGTATAATGTCGACTGACATTTTCAGGAATACATAGTCATGGAAATTTGCCAAGAAGTCATGGAAAAGTCACGAAAAGGTCATGGAAAAGTATTGGTTAAAATGTGTATGAACCCTGTTATTATCAAATCTGAGAGAGGAGACACACCAGCCTGATAATGGGGCGTCGGGCCGTCTGGTGAGGTCGGTGACTCGAGTCTGTTCAGTGTGTCCCGTGCCGTCGGCTGTCCGAGGAGCCGTCAGCCTTCATTTGGGCCGACCTGACATGTTCAGTCAGAGACAGGACAGTCGGAGACAGGACAGTCAGAGACAGGGCAGTCAGAGACAGGGCAGTCAGAGACAGGAGAGACAGGGCAGTCAGAGACAGGACAGTCAGAGACAGGGCAGTCAGAGACAGGGCAGTCAGAGACAGGGCAGTCAGAGACAGGAGAGACAGGGCAGTCAGAGACAGGACAGTCAGAGACAGGGCAGTCGGAGACAGGACAGTCAGAGACAGGAGAGACAGGGCAGTCTCCGACGGGACAGTCAGAGACGGGACAGTCAGAGACAGGACAGTCAGAGACGGGACAGTCGGAGACAGGGCAGTCAGAGACAGGACAGTCAGAGACGGGACAGTCAGAGACGGGACAGTCAGAGACAGGACAGTCGGGACTCGCCCAGAAATGGCGAGCAGGATGAGCCTCTCAAAATCTGAGTAAAATCTTTTAAACTGACCTTTGTTGATCTGAAATGAAGACAGATTCAGCAACTGCACGGCCTATTTCTCTCTTCAAATGTTTTCAGAAACACGTTTCGGTGAACTATTTTAGTCCAATATGAGATCGGATTCTGAACGAGCCGCCATGACAGTCTGGCTGGGAATTTCTGGAGAAAAAAGACCCACGTGACGCGTTCGTCCAATCAGCTGCCGGTTTTCATTTTCTGGGAAATAATCAGACTGTTAATGGAAACAATACAGAGCAGCGTCGCCTGCTGCTATAGAGACATATTTTGTTCCGCGCACGTGCAGAGCGTACG
>NC_050173.1:5406174-5408674 GCF_008315115.2 Sander lucioperca
CGACCACCAGCTCGCAGGGGAACAGGGTCTGCAGGTCGGACAGGACGTCGCTGTGGGGGGACAGCAGCCTGAAACAGGGACACTTTGTTGAGACAAACCGTACACAGTAACACACACACACTTTGAAATGTTCTCAAGCATTATGAATATGAATTTTACAATTGAAAATTCAACATGCAAAGTTAAAAGTCATAGTATAGTTTGTTGAAAAAGCTGCAACAAGTTCCTCTGTGGCTGTGTTAGCATGAATGTATTAGAAGAACATGTTAGCAGCTGTGGACTCTACTCTGCCTCTGATTAGCTGGTTTAGGGTTGGGTTAGAGCTGGCCAATCAGAGGCAGAGTAGACTGGTCTTCCCAGATGGGGACACACCTTCTCAGAGGACTGACAGACCAAACGCCGTGGCTGGCAATATGAAATACAACTGATTAGGCTTGGTCACACTTTGAGTCAAACTAACTCAAAGTGAAATGAGGAGTGCATCGTCACTCGGATGTTAAATTGTCAGTCCTCCAGCTACCACGGAGACCTTGACTGACTACGAGACAGAGACACCGACCTCCTGGCCAGTCCCAGAGAGACGGTGAAGAGCAGCCCTCCACCTCCAAACACTCCCATCCCATTGGCTCGTCCTGAACTGTCCACACACACCAGCTCCGGCTCCATGTCCCGATTGGCTACGACGAACTGGGAGAACACCAGGTCACCCACCTGCACACAGACACACACGAAAATAATTAATTACAAAAAAAACGACAAAAACTAACAAACCTGTCAAAAAAGGTAAAAAAAAAACTTTTAAAAAACAACCAAAACGTGGGGGGAAAACAGCAAAGATGTCATAAAAATGCACCTGGACGTCTCTGTGTCCTCAGTGTCTCACCTGGACGTCTCTGTGTCCTCAGTGTCTCACCTGGACATCTGTGTCCTCAGTATCTCACCTGGACGTCTCTGTGTCCTCTCAGTGTCTCACCTGGACATCTCTGTGTCCTCAGTGTCTCACCTGGACGTCTCTGTGTCCTCAGTGTCTCACCTGGACGTCTCTGTGTCCTCAGTGTCTCACCTGGACGTTGGGTCGGTTCCTCTTGGTGGCGCCCTCAAACGCCAGGTAGGACAGAGACGCCTGCTCACTTCCTCCAAAGTCCACCTTGAAGACGTCTCCAGATTTAACCGTCACGATGCCGATGACGGTCTCTCCTTTAGCGGGGACATACTGAGGACAGAGAGGGACACACTCAACTCCCAGCATGCACTGCTGCAAAAATGTTCAAATAGGTATTTTTATTCCCTCACTGTTCTTTTTTAGACGTGGCTTTTAACGGGACCTGCTGAACTCCATTTAAATATATATATATTTTAAAATTTGACATGATGTTGTTCGACGGACTTCATTTTCAGAACAAAAACTAGTAACTCCTATAAATGGGTTTGATCTTCTGATTAATTCGGGGACTATCTGGTTCACCTTGCACCACTTTATTCCTAAATAATCTCAACTTTTCAGAAATGTTTCCCGCTGCTGTAAAGCACGGCGCGCTCCAGCGTCGGCGGGAAGAAATCACAGCGGACCTGATCCATAAAGTTTAATTTTAACGGCACAAAGCGCGACATAATAACATTATCTTCAAGCCGAAATCACTACTGATTCATAATGATTTAAATTCAGTCTAAAAGTTCTGTCATATGAGGAGTTAACGCGTGCTGCCACGAAGAAACCTTAAATGACGAGTTTTGTGAATGGACTCTTGCACGTTCTAGCAGTAGAAGCTGCTGTTGATAAACAGCCCCGCGGTGTATGAAGGGCCTCCTGCGCTGTCTCACCCTCCTCTGCTGGGAATCCATCCAGAACATGTTGGGCTGTTTGTGTCGCAGCACGCCGCTTTTACACACCAGCAGCCGGTCTCCGCTCCGCCTCAGACCCGGGCCACACACGACCTTCTCCGGCTTCACGCGCTCCGTCAGAGAGATGGTGTCGTCGGTCTCCAAGGAGAATTCATCTCCCGGTAACAAAACCTCCCCGACTTTATCTTTTAAACCGGAGAACATCGCGGAGACTCCACAGCTTCACTCACATGTGTTGTTGTTGTCAGCGGACTGATATGACTGTGACACACAGGAAACAGGAAGCTCAGCCAGCAGCCCACAGTGCCCTCTGCGGGAGTAAACAAGAGACTGTTTAAGATGAAGCTGCTCAATGTTAATAATAATAATAATAATAATAATAATAATAATAATAATTACACACACACACACACACACACATACACATACACATACATACACAGACACATACACAATTGAAATTCTCAAAACTACCTGTTCAGTCTTCACATCACGTGTCACATCCTAAAATCAGTTTCTCATTTCTCTGAACCAGTTGTAAATACTTTGGTCCATCGTCCATCCTGCAGATGATTCTCTGCTGGTTCCTACTTTATCAGTTGTTTATGTCATGTTGATCAAAATGTATTATAATGGGTCTCTGTTGAATAGCCCCCCC
>NC_050173.1:5418674-5426174 GCF_008315115.2 Sander lucioperca
CTTCTTCTCATTCTGTGTTTTCATGTTTCCATCCTCTATCTTTCTCCAACTCTTCTGAAAAAGCCCAAACAGACACAAACTCCTGCAGAAAACGTGAGGACAGTTAAAGCAGGAAACAGGAGCTTAGCTTCTTTAACGTGAGGGCGGGGAACATGTTCCTCTCCTCCTCGCTCTCTTTGTTTCTTTCTTTAAAACACAAAACCTTCTCAAGGATCTATCAGACCTGCACCAGACTCTTCTTTTCTTTCCTCTCTATCTTTCTCCAAGCACGAACAGACACCAAATCCTGCAGAGATCTCAGAAGAAACATGTTTCTTCTGAGAAACCAATATCAACTCCTGCTGCAGAACCGTCAGCAGAAACAGGTTCTGAATGTGATTTCCTTGCAGACACCTGTTAACTGTGACGTCAGTAAAAAGCAGAAAACAGGACCTTTGCTTTTTTTTCTTTTTAAAGTGAGCTTTATCCCCCCGGAGGGCGGGGAAGAGGATTTGAGGCTTTGCAGGCGTGTTGTCGGGGCCTCACAGAGGCTTGTGCCGGCCCTGCAGCCGAGGGAAACGTGATTTGTGTGCAGCCTGGGTTGGGTTTTGTTCCTGCTGGGGCCCATTTGAATAAGAAAGACGCCAATAGAGTGGCTGAGGCAGAAAGAAAGCAGCACAAAAGGCCAGAGGAGCTGGATTTGGATGAGGGACAAACCAGGAGAGGAGTGAAAAGAAGTGCAGGGCGGACGGCCACAATGGAACAATTCACCTTATAATCGCTTTGATATATTATACATGCCTGAAGACTCTAAACATTGTGTAATTATTTATAAATGACTGTCCCCCCTCTCTGGCCGAAGAAAGCCGCAGAAAGACTCTGCAGGTCTCTGCTTCTTCTCCGCCGGGCTGCGAACAGCGTAAATGGAATAATTAATGGAAAATGGTATGCCTGTCTCATAAAGATGTCTTTAAATAACACTTAAAGAAAATTGGGCTGTATGCGCTCACGCTGGACGGCCCGAAAGAGATGAAAAGACAAACAAAAAGCCAGACTTCTTCCAGTGAAAGAGTTTGCATCGCTCCGTCTGCACACAGCGAAGACCGGGGTCATTTTTAACGCCGGATCAGACGGCGGGTGTTTTTACTCGACATTAAACCTTCTTTTTATGGTGCACGCTTTCAGAAGAGCTGCAGAAAGACGGAGAGGAAAGAAACATGAGAACACAGAATGAAAAGAAGGATATTAGTCTTATAGTCTGGTGCAGGTTTGATAAACCCTTGAAAACTGTTTGTGTTTTAAAGAAAGAAACAAAGAGGGGATAATAATCAAAACCTGGGCTTTTTACCAACGTTTGTTTTCCCTTTTCTATGTTTTTGTCCCTTTTCTGACATTTTTGCTGCTTTTTTTGACTCTTTTGTTGCATTTTTAAAGTTTTTTTGTACAATTTTTGTTTGGTTGTATAAAAATAGTTGGGATCTCAACCCACCCCCACCCCAATGTTGAACCCAAAGTTACACAAGTTGTACACAGTAGAGAGTAGTATGTAGAGAGACAACAGTAGAGAGACAACAGTAGAGAGTAGTATGTAGAGAGACAACAGTAGAGAGACAACAGTAGAGAGTAGTATGTAGAGAGACAGCAGTAGAGAGACAACAGTAGAGAGTAGTATGTAGAGAGACAGCAGTAGAGAGTAGTATGTAGAGAGACAACGGTAGAGAGTAGTATGAAGAGAGACAACAGTAGAGAGTAGTATGTAGAGAGACAACGGTAGAGAGTAGTATGTAGAGAGACAACGGTAGAGAGTAGTATGTAGAGAGACAACGGTAGAGAGTAGTATGTAGAGAGACAGCAGTAGAGAGTAGTATGTAGAGAGACAACAGTAGAGAGTAGTATGTAGAGAGACAACGGTAGAGAGTAGTATGTAGAGAGACAGCAGTAGAGAGTAGTATGTAGAGAGACAACAGTAGAGAGACAACAGTAGAGAGTAGTATGTAGAGAGACAACAGTAGAGAGACAACAGTAGAGAGTAGTATGTAGAGAGACAGCAGTAGAGAGTAGTATGTAGAGAGACAACAGTAGAGAGTAGTATGTAGAGAGACAACAGTAGAGAGACAACAGTAGAGAGTAGTATGTAGAGAGACAGCAGTAGAGAGTAGTATGTAGAGAGACAGCAGTAGAGAGTAGTATGTAGAGAGACAACAGTAGAGAGTAGTATGTAGAGAGACAGCAGTAGAGAGTAGTATGTAGAGAGACAGCAGTAGAGAGTAGTATGTAGAGAGTAGTATGTAGAGACAGCAGTAGAGAGTAGTATGTAGAGAGACAGCAGTAGAGAGTAGTATGTAGAGAGACAGCAGTAGAGAGTAGTATGTAGAGAGACAACAGTAGAAAGTAGTATGTGGAGAGACAACAGTAGAGAGTAGTATGTAGAGAGACAGCAGTAGAGAGTAGTATGTAGAGAGTAGTATGTAGAGACAGCAGTAGAGAGTAGTATTTCCCGCGTGTCACTCAAACGTACATTTTGTCTTCCTATTAATACATCGTTATATGATATAAAAAGTGACGCCAAGAGTCCTGATGAAGGGCTTCTAAATATAACACTAAAGAATAGTAGAAAGAGAGAGTTCCTCAGGGCTCTGTTGTCGTCCCATTTCATTTCCTATAACGGTGTATTTTTAGGAACGTTTCACAGGAATTGTATTTTATATGATTTCACGTGACAAATAAATTGATTGAAGTTAAATCTAAACTCCTCCAGCAGACCCCCACCAACCAAACTCTGTACAACTTTCTGACTATTTAAAACATGTTTATAGCTCACAGTCTGGTGCCAGATATGAATCCTAAATCCTATTCTTAGTTTTTTAGTAAAGTAAGTAAAGTTTATTTCTAGTGCACATTTAAACACAAAGTGCTGTACAAAAACAACATCAGACGTGATAACAGATTGAGAGATTAGTGTATTAAAGTGAACTAAAGTGTGTTATGCTTACATTTAATCTAAAGAACACAATCATGTGCCTTCAAAAATCAACACAGAAGTTAAACTTTTCTTCATGTTGTAAAGATGAAATATAACTGATGATCTTGCGCAACGCAAGTGTCTTTGCTAGTTTAAAGGCTCTGACACACACCAACCCGGCGGCCGACTGTCGGCAATAAAGTCAGTCGGACTGATCATTCGGCTCCCGTCTCTCAAAAAAGTGCCTCAGAACACACTGAAGCGACGCCGACTTGAGCGTACGTTCTGCGCGTGCGCAAGACGTAATATGTCTCCATAACAGCAGGTGGCGCTAATTTGTATTGTCGCCCAAAAAAATTAAAACCAGAAATGACGAACGCGTCACGTGGGTCTGGCTTCTACCGAATTTCAATTTGTTCAGAATACGATCTCGTATTTTAGGAAAATGGTTCACCGAAACGTGTTTCTGAAAACATTTTAAGAGAGAAATAGGCCGTGCAGTTGCTGAATCTGTCTTCATTTCAGATCAACAAAGGTCAGTTTAAAAGATTTTAGTCAGATTTTGAGAGGCGTTCGTCGGGCTCATTCTGCTCGTCATTTCCGGTAAGTGTTGTAACATAAGTGCACTGATTCGCTAGTCAAGGGTTAGCACTCCACCATTCAGATTGGCCATTGAGTCCGACTGCCGACTGGCCAATTCAACAAGTCAAATCGGCCAAAATGAAGGCCGACGGCTCCTCTGACTGACGACGGCACGGAACACACCGAACAGACTCAAGTCACCGACCTCGCCAGACTGTCAGACAGCCGATAATCGGGTTGGTGTGTCAGCGCCTTAAGACCGACCCAGTTGTCAGTTTCCCATCCAGCACCCACGTTGTTTAAATAACAAATGCACCTGACCCCATCTGTGGCCCATGGGCGGGCTTGTCTTACAGGGAGGTGTGTTCAGGTGCATTCTGTGGGTGCTGGTCTTACAGGGAGGTGTGTTCAGGTGCATTCTGGGCGTGCTGGTCTTACAGGGAGGTGTGTTCAGGTGCATTCTGGGCGTGCTGGTATTACAGGGAGGTGTGTTCAGGTGCATTCTGGGAGTATTGCTATCTTGAGGCAGCAGGAAGTGATGGCACCATTGACCAACAAAAACCTGGTCTAAAGTCAATAACGCAGCATTTCATTGTTATTTTAACAGAGCATTAGTAAAATGCTCCTAGGCTCGTGCACAGCGCCCACACACTATGCTTGTTATACACACAGGGACACACAGCACACACACACACATGCAGAAGATTACAAATAAAAATATTACGGTACAAATCCTCCATCATAATAGCAATGCTCCAAGGTCCAAATGCGCCTGGCTTTTAAAGGGAATGGGAGATGATCTCTGATTGGTAATGAATTGGGTTAATGAAGACACTAAGTACAACCCTTTAGGACCATGCACCCGGCACACGGACCCTTTTTTCTGCCGTTAAACTAGCAAAAGTGGATTTGGACACGCCCTAAACGCACCTGCACCAGGCGCTTCACGCCGTGAGCTTAGATAGTTAAAATAGGACCCGATATGAACTTAATGTCAGCTTTCAGTGGGCCGATTTAACAAATGATTAATACTGCACAAGTTCTAACAGTGCTTATGTGCCAGCTGATAGAGACATTTTAAGCTATAATAAGACAATAACTACACGATCAAAACATCGCTATGATGATAGGATGCACATGTCTAAAATAGCCCTTATATTTCGCTCCACTTCCATCTCTTTCTGTTGACACCCGGCGTGTCTGCAAAGAAAGAGAAATGACCTAAAACTTCTTCGTTTCATGGCGGGTTGCAACCATACAATGACTTAAAATGTAATCGCAATTCATTATTTATTCGGCAAATAACGTTACCATCAGCGACTATCGCATAACACATGGCTAGTGCAGCAGTCTCTCTGAGCTTTTATTTTGAAAAATGCTACATAGATAAATCTTTCTCCTTTTTTCTTACTTGATGAATAAACACAAGAACAGATTGTGTGTGTGTGTGTGTGTGTGTGTGTGTGTGTTTGACCATACAGGTGTTTTCAGGTCATCTGTTGATTGTTGGAGCAGATGATGTAAGAAGATTTTGGATAGATAGATAGATAGATAGATAGATAGATAGATACATAGATAGATAGATAGATAGATACATAGATAGATAGATAGATAGATAGATAGATAGATAGATAGATAGATAGATAGATACATAGATAGATAGATAGATAGATACATAGATAGATAGATAGATAGATAGATAGATAGATAGATAGATAGAGAAAAAGATAGCTAAAAAGATAGATAGATAGATAGATAGATAGATAGATAGATAGACAGACACACAGACAGACAGACAGACAGACAGACAGATAGATACATAGATAGATAGATAGATAGATAGATAGATAGATAGATAGATAGATAGATAGATAGAGAGATAGATAGATAGATAGATAGATAGATAGATAGATAGATAGATAGATAGAGAGATAGATAGATATACAGACAGACAGACAGACAGACAGACAGACAGATAGATAGATAGATAGATAGATAGATAGATAGATAGATAGATAGGTGGATGGATGGATGGATAGGGGGAGGGAGGGGGAGATGGATGGATCCTCCGGAGCGTGTCTCCGCCCGGTGGGGGGGGGGGGGTGCTCCTCCTGACTCTTCTTTCTTCTTTCTTTCTCTTTCTGATGTTTTTGGTTTAAACTCTGAAAGTGGGCTGGGTATTTTCTGTCTCACAGGAGGGGGGGGGCAGTGTGTCATTCGCGTGTCCGTCCGCCGGCTCTGATTGGCTGGCCGTGATTACCGGCACGCTTCTTCTCTACGCGAGGCGAACACGCACCGCAGGCTTCATTATGTTAATGAGCAGCTCTGCGGCACGGGGCAGACCTCATCCTGCAGGGGAGGGGGGGCGGGCATTGTCCCGGGTCGGTATATAAGCGGGCTGAGGCCGGTCGTGTGCCAGGCTCACCGGCTCACACGAGCTGATCCAAAAGCTAAAACAGACGCAAAGAGACGCGTGCCACTTCTCCAAAACTCTCCGCGCACTCAGCTGATTGTAAGGTGAGTTATCTGCCTGCATGTCTCTGACTCTGTCTGTCTCTCTGTCTCTCTTTCTGTCTATCTGTCTCTCTCTGTCTGTGCATCTAAGTGCTTCAAAGTTTTCTGCACGTGCTCCGTGCAGCCACAGGTCCTCACGCGCTCCCCTCTTCTCTCCCCAGACTCGAACCCTTCAGCATCATCATGGACTCCGTGTACTCCGACATCGACAGCAACAGCTGCGACTTCTTCCAGCACACAGACGACGAGGAGTCCCGCGGCTCCCCGCGCTCGTCCCCGGGCTCCCCGGAGCCCGAGCAGCCCGCGCAGCCGCAGAAGAAGCGGCGTCGCGGCCGCGGACGCAGCGAAGGCGCTGTGCCGGTGGTGAGGAAGAACCGGCGCGTGAAAGCCAACGACCGGGAGAGGAACCGCATGCACAACCTGAACGACGCGCTGGACACGCTGCGCGAGATCCTCCCCGCGTTCCCGGACGAAACCAAACTCACTAAGATCGAGACTCTGCGCTTTGCGCACAACTACATCTGGGCGCTGTCGGAGACCATCCGCATCGCAGACCTGCAGGCCGGGAAGAGCGACGCCTCTCTGCTGCGGAGGGAGGCCCCGAGCCCCGGCAGCGACGCCTGCTCCTGGAGCTCCTGCAGCGGCTCTTCTGACTCTTCCTCCCCGTCCTACTGCGCCTCCAGCCCGGGCAGCCCCGCAGCCGCGGACTACCTGCCGCACGACGCGCTGTTCGCCTTCCGCAGCTTCGTGCCGGGCATCTACTGAGACACACACACACACACACACACACACACACACACACACACACACACACACACACACACACACACACACACACAGGTGTCTGCCAAAAAGTGATCATCCGCCAAAAACTCAATTTCTGTCCGTGCATGCGCAGCCTCTTTAAGCTCAGTTTCTGTGTCCTCTCGTCTGGAAAACTGCGTGTTGCTTGGTTGTATTGTATCTGTCATAACTCTCATTCATAAAACCAAATGATTCTGAGGCAGAAACACAAAGTAGGCCTATACGAGCATGAGATCACTTTATGGCGAGAGGAAAAAAAGAACTGGATTGGTTATAATTTATATGACTCAGGGCGCTTTTTTAAAAAACAAAAACAAATAAGAGAAACACTTTTTGCTAAACAGATGATCAATTACAACAATGATAAGTCGAATCAAGTCACTCTGAGCTTCCAAACACTAAGTCGAGGCGCTGCAATCACTGTGCAAGTGGACAAAAAGGACTCCGGCTCACTTTTTGGCAGACAGACGATCCTTTCTGTCCCAGACTGGAATATAAGAGAAGAGAGAGAACCACTGTTTGCCTTACACTGACACACTCAACTTATTCTGATTGGATGTTTGGATGGAAATGAGAATAACTGAATTTGTTCTTTACTTAGTATATAGGCTATATATTTCTCCAAAAACCTTTGCACTTTGCCCCCCCCCCCGCAGGTT
>NC_050173.1:5443674-5451174 GCF_008315115.2 Sander lucioperca
AAATAAATAAAATAAAATGTCATTACAAAGAAAATAAAGTTGAGTTAATATTTTGGGAGTCTTGTCCACTTAAGTCACATCCTTAAACATCTCCGCCTCTCAGACTTTTATTCTGAAACGTTTCGGCATCTCTCGCTCTTACGTCCCGCCCTCAGATGTTTCTTTGCCTCTGCGGCTGAATAACGATCTCCCTCTCTCCCCTCTCCTCTCCTCCTCCCCTCCTCTCCTCTCCTCCTCCCCTCCTCCTCCTCTCCTCTAGCCCTCCCCTCCGCTTCTCTCCTCCCATCTTCTCTCCTCCCCTCCTCCTCCTCTCCTCTCCTCCCCTCTCCACCCCTATCCTCCACCTCTCCTCTCCTCTCCTCCCATCTCCTCTCCTCCCCTCCCCTCCTCCTACTCCTCTTCCCCTACTCCTCCTCCTCTCCTCCTCCTCCTCCTCTCCTCTTCTCTCCTCTCCTCTCCTCTCCTCTCCTCTCCACCCCTATCCTCCTCCTCTCCTCTCCTCTCCTCTCCTCCTCCCCTCCTCTCTGACCCGTAACACAACAATCACAAAACTTTCTGCTGGATTTTCTGCAAAGAAACCGTCCAATCCAGCGTGGAGAAAAGTATAAATCAGACATTTGAGTCGACAGCGGCCGCGGCGTGGAGGGCGAGGGGAGCGGCGTGATGTAAAATAGTTAAAAGCTTATTAGAAGCGCTGAAAGGCCGAGTGATTTCCACTTTGTTTCGGAACACCCTGAGCTCATCCTTTCAAGTGATTGTGAAGGGGGCAATTCAGATCTCTTTGGGCCCGTATGAATGAAGGCCCCTCTTAAAGCTCCTTTATAAGCCGGCAAATTCCCCACAGGCGCATGCCCTTTAGCTCCATTACTGATTTACCCCGAGCATTCATCTGCAGCCTTCTGCTGCCATTGTTCTGCCCCCCCCACCCCCCCACCACCCCTGCACCTGACAGCACCAGCACACTCACACTTCTTCTGCTGCTTCTTTCAAAGGAAACTCTCAGAGGTTTTGTGCAGAAATCTGCAAAGAAAACAAGAAAACTACACACTGATTTCAAAAGAAAACTCTGTTTTTGTGCAGAAATCTGCAAAGAAAACTAAAAAACTACACACTCATTTCTTCTGCTTCTTTCGAAGGAAATCTCTCAGAGTTTATGTGCAAAAAATAAAGGAGGAAGATCTTACAACCCTCCTGCTGTCCTGCTGTTTACAAAAACTTTCTATATCAGAACTACAACAAAAGAACGTTGAAAAAAGTGACAAATGTTGGAAAAAAAGCTACAAAAACGCAGGAAAAAAATCGAAAAAATCATTATTTAAAAAAAAAAATTAAAATTGGAAAAGGTGACATAAAAAAAATCTAAAACATTGCTGCAAAGGTGACGAAAACTTTTTTTTTTAAAAAGTGACAAATAAATTGAAAAAAACACCCAAAAAGTGACAAAGATATTGAAATAAAACAAAAAACAAACAAACAAAACAAAAATGTTGAGAAAAGTGTAGAAAAAGAACAACAAAATGTTGAAATATTGACCCAGAAAAACCCAAAGTTGCAGGTTGTCAACGGGACGACATCACAAGGGTTAGAAATGTATTTTACATTTTTTAAAACTGTTAGTTCACTTTCTTACATTTCTTCTTTTCATCTTTCAAAGAAAAATCTCTCTGAGGCTTTGTGCAAAAATCTAAACAAAATCTGGTTTCCAGAGGTGAAAGAGTACAAAAATATTCTACTTAAGTAAAAGTACTCTTACTTTGATGAACTTTTACTGAAGTACAAGTAAAATTAACCGGTATAAAATGTACTCAGAGTAAAAGTTAGTTCCTTTCTAACAGCGAGTGGAGACATATTTTGTTATATTTATACCTATTTTAATATCTTATTTATACTAATTTAATTAAATCACAGTCTTTTGCGATTTGTTAAGGGCACAGAGCCAAAAAAGTTTTAAAAAAACGCAACAAACCTTAAAATAAGCAAAAAACATTTTGATGAGTTCGTTGACGGATATTTTGCCAAAACGTCATTTCCTTTTTTTTTTTTAACTCAGTAACAGATTTGATTTAAAATGTAGCAAAGTACAATACTACAAACAAAACCTACTAAGTCAAAGTCAAATCACATATTTTGAAAACTACTCCTAAAAGTAAAAGTACACAAAGTAAAAGTACACAAAAAACTACTCAATTACAGTAACGCAAGTAATTGTAATTATATATTGATTTATTCAGGGAAGGTTCACTGATGGCTCTTACCCACTGGTAGTACCAGCTCGGCTCGGCTCGACTGTGGGGTCCCGTCCTCCATCTTACTACCGCCTCACGCCTGAGGCGAGCGTGGTTGGTCGTCATAGCGATGCCGCAGGAAACTGCCGTGACATAACACGACACACACACACAACGTAGAAGGTGTGTTTGTGATTCTCAGCATGTGGCTGTTTGACAGAAGACACATTTAGTTTCTAAAGAAACAAGAAAAAAAAACAGCGCTGGCTAAATTGTTTAAAAATGGCGGGTTTGTTCAGGACACCCCCGTCTGTCGCTAGCAAAGATGACGCAGTGATTAGTGACGATTCTCCCCAACCAATCAGGAGTCTGCAGGTTTTCACGTCACCTTTTGGTATCGCCTCGGCTCGCTTGGAACCTCGACAGAGGTGGTACTAAATAAAGTACTAAATAAAGTACCTGTTACCAGGTACCAGGGACTTTTTATCAGAATGGAAAACCAGAAAAGGTGAGTCGAACAGGTACCATGTAATGGAAAAATACCATTAGTAGAAGTACAAGTACAACCACTGATCTGATCACATTCATACCTGGAAGCTGCCCAGTACTACCACAGTCTGATCTGACCACATTCATATCGTATGAAGGTATACAGTATTATCTGTTGCCTCTGAGCAGCTCCACTGGAGCTGGGGAGCGGCTTGCTCAAGGGCACCTCAGTAGTAGTAATGAGGGAGGGACAAGTGGTGCTCTTTCACTTTCCCAACCAGATTACATCCTGTCGGTCCGGGGATTGAACCAGCGACCTCCCTGTCCCAAGCTGGCGTCTCTAACCTCTAGGCCACCACTGCCACTTCCTGTGTTCCACCTCTGATGATTTCTTCTGTCGCAGCAGAGAAACAAAACGAGAAGCAGAAATAAACATTTTAGACATTTAGCTTTTTACAGATTTTACTGTCCGTTTTTTATCTCTCGTTTAGTTTTTGCAGAAATAAAAGAGGAGATGGGAGAAGATGACGTCTGTCTTCTTGTAAAACACAGGTGAGACTTACTCCAGAGCTTTTCAGGGGCCCCTGAGGGTCCCCGGGGCGCACGTTGAGACCCACTGAAGCGTTTCAGGGACCCCTGAAAACATTCAAAAAACTTCAAAAATGTTGGGAAGGGAAGGAGGCCAAAACGTTGAAAAAAAGTTTGAATTTGAAATTCTGACGGAGAAAATCAAGACGTTGCTGTTGGTCGACGGGAAGACAAGACATACGAGGGTTAAGCCTGGCTTTGTTGGGTTGGTAGTTTGAATCTCTCAGTCAGTATCAACGGTTTGTTCATCGTCCTTTTTAAAGAACTTGTTTTTACAGTTTTGGTGTGAAACCCAACTCTCCGTCTTCTGTTGTCATCCCGGCTCAGAAGAACACTTTTTTAGACACGTTTTTTACGGTTTTTCCACATTTTGCGTAGCCTGACCAGCCAGCCCCACATCCAGATGTTGGGTCTGGGTCTGACCCACATCCAGATGTTGGGTCTGGGAACTCCCCATTGGCTGGGCTCAGTCAGAGGGGCGGGATAAACGATTGTCTTTTAAATTCTCTCTGCATGCAATAGGATAGCACTCCAACCAATCAGAGCAACGCTAGTTGATAGATTAAACTTTAAACTCCGAACACATCTTCCTTTTTTAAGACTTCAGTGCTTAACTCCAAGTCTTCCAGAGTCGCGGCCAAAGCCGATTCCAAAGACCGCTGTTCACCAGCAGCAGCAGCCATAAGCCCCGCCCACCGACTCTATACACGATGTGATTGGCCTGAAATTAAATCTAATTTTTGTGTAAGAAAAAAGCAGAAATGATGAATGATTTGGACTAATGGTTAAGATCAGAGGAATGAAGGTAACGGATAATCACAGATCTGTCAAAGTTTAGTCAGGATAATGCTATGAAATTGAATAAAACACCCACAATTCAATGAAAGTAGAGATCTGATCCTTAATTTCACACAATGTGGTTGAAAGAAACCCAAATGTTCTGATAGACATTTTGAAAATGTTTAAAACGTTTCTATATCAAAATTGCCAAAAATAATAACGTGGGTGGTTCCCTACAACGCTCTTCACAAGTTAAATAAATGATCAGTTCACTACTTTCATTGAATTTGGGTGTTTTATTCAATTTTATACTATTTGACAATTCTTTTTATAAAACAATGTTGAAAAAAGTGACCAAAATGTGAGAAAAAAAAACACAAAAACTTCAAATAAAGTGCAAAGAAATCAACTAAAACATCAGAAAAGCTTCAGAAAACGTCAGAAAAAAATGACAAAAGTGTCCAAAAAAAACCTTTTATTTTAAAATTGTGATCCAGAAAAACCCAAAAGTTGCCTGTTGGCCGCCGGGACGACAAGACAACAGGAGGTTAGACTTGACTTGTTGAGATGTTGAGATGTTTGTCAGTTTGTGAGTTTCTCCCTCCTGTAGTCCTAGTGGTAGTTTGAATGCCAGATCATTAAAAATAAAGAAATGCTGTGATTGATATAAACCAGCCTTCTCATTTCATTCTTTCAGATATATATTTTTTTTTTTTACGTAGATGTAAGTGCTTGTATAGTATTTTTCAGTCTGTAAACTGAACCAGAAAACAAGTCAGTAGTACTAAGTAGTGCTCACTTAAAAAATGTGAGCTAATTAAGTAGTTTTTACTCAGAAAAAACAAGCTGCATTTACTTAAAAACCATGAGCTAATTAAGTATCACTTACTCAGAATAAACAAGCTGTGTTCAGTTAAAAATGTAAGTTTATTAGGTATTGCGTACTAAGAACAATTAAGCTGCACTAATTTACCATTACTAAGTTCATTGAACTTAGTTTTGTTAAGGCAATGAGTTTGCGTACATTTTTTAAGTAAAGTCAAGTTGTCAAAATTTACAGTGTACAGGTTTCTACATTCAGCCCCCTCCAAAAAGCTTTTAGTAGCTTATTTGGGGTTCCCCATTTCACGCGGCTTATATATGATTATTGTACCTTATGAGATTGTGTTTAATGATGCATTGATGACGTGTGAAATAAACGTGGTTAAAAAAAAAAAAATTGGGTTTCTTTCAACCACATTGTCAAACAAAATAACGTGGATGGTTCCCTACAACGGTCTGCACAAGTACATTCATGTATCAGCTCACTACTTTCATTGAATTTGGGTGTTTTATTCAATTTTATAGCGTTTGAAAAAAAATATTACGAAAGAACGTTGGAAAAAAAAGAGCGAAAAATATCAGAAAAACGCAGAAAAAAATCAACAAAGATGTCGAGAAAAACCACAAAAATGTTGAAAAAGACGCCAACGTTTTTAAATGTTGACCCCGAGAAGTTTCAGCATCGACGGTTCGACAACACGAGGGGTTGACCTCTCAGCTCCTCTCGTCTCCACGACGACCAACAGACAACTTTGGGTTTTTCTGGGTCATAATTAAAAACTTTAAAACTTTTTCGACACTTTAGTCTTCAGATGTTTTGATTTGACGTTTTTGAAGTTTTTTCTGACATTTTTGTCACTTTTTTTCCAACGTTCTTTTATAAAAATTCTTTTCAAATGCTATAAAATTGAATAAAACACCAACATTAAATGAAAGTAGTGAACTACTAAATGAATGTACTTGTGAAGGCCGTTGTATGGAACCATCCACATTATTTTTTTTGACAATGTGGTTGAAAGAAACCCAAATTTCTGATATAGAAACTTTTTGAAAATGGGTCAGATTAGACCCCCGAGGACAACAGGACGGTTAAAGTAATCTATTACTAGTCTTTTACACTTTTTTGACGTTTTCTTCATTGTTTTTCATCCTGTTTTGTATGTAATTGTCTTGTTTAACGCTGATGTAAACAACATTCAGTCTGTCATCTCTCTGTCGTTAGTACGACCCGTCTTAGAAACAAAAGTGGAAGCACGTTGTGACTTGTTTTTATAAATAAAGGTTTTCTTATTCTTATTATTTTGGGAGGAATCAGAGTGATTGCATCCAGCGGGAGGGAGGGGGGGGGGGGTGCTGAATGAGGCGGATCCCCTCTCTCTTTTCTTTCCTTTCCTTTCTTTCTCTTTTGCTTTATTTTGTCCCCTCCCCCCCTCCCTTTCAGATAAAGGGCTGAAGGGAACTCCGAGTGGGCCTATTGCTGCTGTACTTAGATTAATTAGGAGCTCCTTTAAAAGCATTCAGAGCTGCTCTCAAACGGGGGTCCTCACGGGCATTTACATTTGTTTAAAGGGGGGGGGGGGAACAGAGGGACAGAGAGAGAGAGAGAGAGAGAGAGAGAGAGAGAGAGAGAGGGAAGGAGGTGGAGAGAGGGAGAGAAAGCAGTGTTAAAAAAGGTGCTGAAAGTGTTAGAAAAAGCAACAAAAACGTACTCACGTCCATTTGCATTTGTTTGTGTCAGAGAGAGAGAGGGAGGGGGAGAGAGACGGGGGGAGAGAGAGAGAGAGGGAGGGGGAGAGAGACGGGGGGAGAGGGAGAGGGAGAGAGAGACAAAAGCCAGGCAGAGAAAATATTCTTTTAATGGCTTTTTCATGGTTCTGCATGCGCTGTTTTTCTTTCACGGCTCACAGCTCGCCACAACACGAGCAGAACAAGTTGTCAGAGAGAGGCGAGGGAGACGTTTGAGTCTGAAATCAGATCCATGTTCACAAAGAGATGAAGGGGGGGGGGGGCTGTGCATGTGCACTCATGCATTAACTGCATTTCAGCTGCAGCTCTGAATGAAATGTTGAGATTTCTTCAGATAAACAGGACGGAGAGAAGATCAGTGATTGCTGAAGAAATTCTGCATTCTGTAGTTTCTACTTGCTGTGTGAACGCTGAATATGATCGTTATGCAATATCTCATTGCGCATGGGCTGTGCTACACTTATTGCGGAGAAGCAGCCGAAATGCCAATGAAAGGAGTAGTTAATGTGCTTATTACATAGGTACCTGTCTGGTGTATATG
This sequence comes from Sander lucioperca, assembly GCF_008315115.2. Taxonomy (NCBI): domain Eukaryota; kingdom Metazoa; phylum Chordata; class Actinopteri; order Perciformes; family Percidae; genus Sander; species Sander lucioperca. Next base: position 5,450,866 of record NC_050173.1, read on the forward strand.
AGAGCATGTTTGTGTTGCATGAGAGTACGTGTTGACAGATGCTTATTTTCTATATTTTGTGTTGTCTTTGTAAAGCTGCAGAATGGACAGAGTCCAAAACTAATTTCCCTTCGGGGACAATAAAGTATATCTTATCTTATCTGATCTTATAAATGCTGAAAGCTGAATGCTGAATGCTGAGGCTACACTGAATTGCTGGTTCAATTGTGTAAGAAGTATGTGAAGTAGTGAGAATATGAATATGGGTTAAATTAGTATGAATGTCATTGAAAAGTTGAATAATACCAATAATGTCGCATAAACCTTTTG
>NC_050173.1:5453674-5463674 GCF_008315115.2 Sander lucioperca
TTCCTGTATGGATTTCTATCATTGTTGTACAGTCCGAACGCACACAGACACACACACACACAGACACACACGCACACACACACACACACACACACACACACACACACACACACACACACACACACACATACACACACACACACAAACACACCCTCTCTCTCTCCTCTCTGAATAATGTGTGTATGAATACCTGTCAGTCTCTGTGGTTGTAGACTCATGTAAAGGACAATGATTACTGGATAGAGAGCTGATGCTGCTAAGTTTCCTCTGATGATGAGATAAAGAAGTCATGTTTGATAAAAGAAAACACACACACACGCACACACACACACACACACACACACACACACACACACACACACACACACACACACACAGACACATACCAGCCCTGCTATTCTCTTAAAGACACCTGTGCACCAGTATAAACTTCGGGCCACTTACGTAGCTACGGAGAAAGCTCTGTGTTTCAGTCCTTTAAGGTGAATACGGATGTGGTGAGAATGTTTTTTATGTCAGTGATATGTAGTTAGGAGTTACTGTGTGGTGGGTTGGGGGGGCAATGCTGGGGAAACTGAGAAGGCCAGGATTAATAGAGTGATTAAAAGGGCTGGAAAAATGGTGGGAGAGTTAAATACAGTGGATCAAGTATATGATGACCACCTGGCAAAAATGACAGAAAATAACGAGGGACCGTGGTCACCCTCTTCATGGTAATCTGACTGGTAGGGTTATGGAACATAGTGGTAGGCTAAGGCCTCCTGTGACACGAACTAAGCAGTATGCTCTCTCTTTTATACCTCAGGCTATCAGACAGCACAACAAGCACTTTAAACGTACATTTTTATAATTTCTGTAATGTATTCATGTGATGTATTGTACTGTATTTGTATTTATTGTATTGTATTTATGCTCTATCTTTATACGGACATTAAGGCGGGTCCGAGCACTGTAATTTCCATTTTTATGGATGAAATAAACTTGACTTGACTTGTGTGGAGCCTCCACTGAACCATAAATCAGGCTTCATACAGCAGCAGTCAACACTATGAATGACGGTGCTTAACCTTTCGTAGTTTTTTGAACGTATGTTCACACTATAAAGGACAGAGCTTACAATTTCACTACATTGTACTGTGTGTATGTAATGATTAAGAATAAAGTTTGATCCTTTGATTCCTAACTTTTTGTACCTTTTTGAACGTATTTTCATGAGGCTGCAGAACTACAGGTGTGAAAGAGAACTAAGAACTTCTTTAATCGAAGACAGCACTGACACACTGACCGCGGGGGGGGGGGCTCATCTGTCTGATCGTACAGCTCAGTGATGGGGGGGGTCTGGGCGGTCTGGGGGGTCAGGGTGGGGGGGTGACGTGAGGCCGACAGGGCGCCGAAGTGTGCCGCCTGGCAGCCAAAAGCCTGATCCTGAAAGAGCAGGCAGGAGATCTGCCAAAGCTCCTTGGAAAATCCCATTAGGCCCCCCCACCCAAAAAAAAAAAAACCCCAAAAAAACCCCAAAAGGCACTTGTTGCCTCGGCCGCCCCCCCCCCCCCCACATCTCAGTGTCTTTGTCCACCGTGTCTCTTTCTCAGATTTTATCACATTAGTTCCACTGGGAGCTGAAATCAGCTGCAATTACAACTTCTGTGATGCCAGCAGGCAGAGAGAGAGGGAGGGAGAGAAAGAGAGAGAGAGAGAGAGAGAGAGAGAGAGAGAGAGAGAGAGAGAGAGAGAGAGAGAGGGGGGGAGAGAGAGAGAGAGAGAGAGAGAGAGAGAGAGAGAGAGAGAGGGGGAGAGAGAGAGAGAGAGAGAGAGAGAGAGAGAGAGAGAGAGAGAGAGAGAGAGAGAGAGGGAGGTAAAACTAAGAAAACTTTGACTCCTTTTCTTGTATGGTGGAAAAGGCAACAAAATCTAATATTCATATTTTCAGTGACGGTGTCCCGTTCTAAATGTCCCGTTGACCAATCAGATTGCCTGCTCTGCTCAGATCTACGTGCAGGTACCCTCTCTTCTCTCTCTGGCTGCTGGGTCTCTGGCTGTTGGTTCTCTGAGCATTTGGGTCTCTGTGCTATTGGGTCTCTGTGCTGTTGGGTCTCTGGCTGTTGGGTCTCTGAGCTGTTGGGTCTCTGAGCTGTTGGGTCTCTGAGCTGTTGGACACTAATTGGTCCTGAGAAAACTCAGCAACAATAAGAAGCCGGTGAGCAGAGTCCATTCAGCCACATATGTAACCCGAGCCTGCCGTATTATTACGAGTTTGAGGCCGGCCTCTGCGGTGCCACCTTCATTGTGTGGACGCTCCAAGGCTGAGATTATGTGGTTGGGTTAAAACACAAGAGAAAGACCCTGAGCCAGCCCTCCCCCACCCCCCCGCCCCCCTCCAGAGCTCTAAATGGGCTTTATACAGCGATGGGAGAGCCACGCAGGTTGCTGTGGTCACCTGGAGCCGCTGCCACCCAGCAGGACTCACCCTTTCATCCTTTGTACCCCCAAACAGGAAGGGGCGGGCTTTGGTTTCGCCGTGCAGCTGGTAGAGACGCTCCCCCGACTCAGGATTACACCCAGGACAACGAGACCTGGACCTGGACACGCCTTCAGGCCTTCATCCTGTTGATGGACTTCACCTCCAGTAACTGCTCGGCATCTTCATCATCACACTGCAGACAGACAGGCAGACAGGCAGACAGACAGACCGAGAGAGAGAGAGAGAGAGAGAGAGAGAGAGAGAGAGAGAGATACATAATACATGTTGCATGTTATATTTCTACTGTTTACAAACCAAAGCCCGCTCCATTTTCCCTTTTCAGTTTCCGCGGGTCCTTCTTCTTCTCCTATGGGAAAACACAACCGCGTTGCATTGTGGGATACAGGAGTAAGATGTAGGGTACATCGTATGTACACTCAGATTAGCTGTGCATTGTGGGTATTTTATAGTGGACTATATAGTGAATTAAATTAAGCGCTGAGAATTCAAACGGCACTACAACATGTTTCTAACACAGCTAGAGACTATCAACCTATTCTGTTGGTTACGTACGTCGATCTGTCCAAACCTCCGCCTAAAACCTCCCCCAGTCTCCCCCAAACCCTTCCCCAGTCTCCCCCTAAAACCTCCCGCAATCTCCCCCACTCCCTCCCCTAAAACCTCCCCAGTCTCCCCCACTCCTTCCCCACAATCTCCCCCTAAAACCTCCCCAATCCCTCCCCTAAATCCATCCTAAAATCTCCCCCACTCCCTCCCCAGTCTCCCCCACTCCCTCCCCTAAAACCTCCCCACAATCTCCCCCAATCTCCCCCTAAAACCTCCCCCAGTCTCCCCCTAAAATCTCCCCCACTCCCTCCCCTAAAAACCTCCCCAGTCTCCCCCACTCCCTCCCCTGATCTCTCCTGAATCCTCGCCCGTTGGACTCTCTGAACTCACTTCTTCATCTTGCTGCAGCAGTCAGTCAGTTAAAAAGCTCCGACACACTTGAAGCCTCTCAGTCTCCTCGGTGAGGGGTTAACAAGCCTCCCCCTTCCTCCCCCCCTCCGGTCTGAATGGGTGAGGGTCTGTCGGTTGGAGTGCTCCCTCTTTATCCTGCACCCGTCCACTGATCACTGAAGTGTGATGTCAGCAGGACGCCGCCCGCTCTGATTGTGTGGGACACTTTTTTTTATTGGATAAGTGGAGCGGCTTCCTTTGTGCCTTTGAGCCCGAGGTGGCCTGTTGGGCTCTTAATCACCGGCCCTCTGAGGTGCGCTGCGTTCAGGGGGCAGCGGATAAAGGAGGGCCGCCTCATTCAGACCGAACTATTGATCTCCCGGCCGAGCAAGGTAAACAAACGGCCAACAAAAGGCGGAGCTTCAGAGCTGCCGCCACCGCCGTGGGGGGGCTGCTGAAACCTGACCGCTGACCCCCAAACACCCACCTAAACCTCCCCCAATATCTCCCCCAAACACCCACCAAAACCTCCCCCAATATCTCCCCCAAACATCCACCAAAACTCCCTCAATCTCTCCCCCAAACACCCACCAAAACCTCCCCCAATCTCTCCCCCAAACACCCACCAATCTCCCCGAAAAACCTCCCCCAAACACCCACCAATCTCCCCCAAAAACCTCCCCCAAACACCCACCAATCTCCCCCAAAAACCTCCTCCAAACACCCACCAATCTCCCCAAAAACCTCCCCCAAACACCCACCAAAACCTCTCCAAATCTCCCCCAATCTCCCCAAATATCTCCCCAAACACCCACCACAACCTCCCCAATCTCTCCCCCAAACACCCACCAAAACCTCCCCCAAACACCCACCAATCTCCCCGAAAAACCTCCCCCAAACACCCACCAATCTCCCCCAAAAACCTCCTCCAAACACCCACCAATCTCCCCCAAAAACCTCCCCCAAACACCCACCATAACCTCTCCAAATCTCCCTCAATATCTCCCCAAAACTCCCCCCTGAAACCTCCCCCCTAAAACCTACACATATACAAGTTATTTTGCATTATTGTGGATTTGTTTGATCCCAGTTTCTCAACCTGAGGCTCGGGGTCCGTCACGCAGCCCATGATGAGCAGACGGGCTCTGAAAGACTTCTGATATTTCAGTTTGATTTGCTCTAATCATCACGTGACCTTGCGTTTATCTCGGGACCTCTTGGGGGGTCTAACCCCAGAGGTTGGGAACCTCTGGGAGTCACAACTCTTCTTTCTGAAAACACACAAATCCCAAAAACAAAGAAACATTTTCTCACGTAGAACTTGTGTACAGAAGTAAAGTCCCGGTGCACCGAGTACATACTGGTGTGAAGTTTCCTGTTCCCTGTATCGACTCTAAATCATCGAATCTGCGTTCGCTCAGCTCGTGTTCTTCCAAACTTTCCCAGAGGTCTAATTTCTTTCTCATTCCCTTTATTCAAACCCATCTAAAGCCCTCGCTCCCCCCTCCACTCCCACCCCAACATGGCCCTAATCCCCCCTCTCTTTCTCTCGGGGGATCAGGGCAGATTTGGGGCGATGCAGTCGTGTGACCAAACGCCAGCTTTAGGTTTTTATATTCAGCTGCAGCTCTGTGTGTTCACAGAGGATCACACAGGAGTTCAACAATCACATTCATCATTCATTCCAGCAGTCTGGATCTTATATCACCCACCGATTTAACTCTTATTATTTTATTTAAAGCAGCCATATTCTGCTCATTTTCAGGTTCATAATTGTATTTTAAGGTTGTACCAGAATAGGTTTACATGGTTTAATTTTCAAAAAACACCATATTGTTGTTGTACTGCACCGCTCTCTCTCACTGCTGCAGAGCCTCTTTTCAGCTGGTCTCTGTTTTAGCTACAGAGTGAGACCTCTGTTCTTCTTCTTCTTCTGTACTATCTCTGATTGCACTGCACATGCTCAGTAGCTCAGATGTAGATCATGTCAGCTAGCTAGCTCCATAGACAGTAAAAGAAAGGCTCTTTCTACAACTTCGGTCAGTTACAAGGCAGGATTAGCTGGGAGACTTCTAAATGAGGGCGCACATGTAAGTAGTTCTTTTGTAGATTATGGTGAACTTGTGTGTGTTGTAGCAGTACTTTGCTATTGAGAACAAGGTAGCATGCTAGCGTTAGCATGCGTTAGCTAGCAGCTAACGCTACGAGCTAATGGTTGCGGTTAGCCTGCTCGTTTCGGCTTGTGACGTCACAAGCCGTGCCGATTTTGAACAGCTCACCCAGAGACTGAAGGCAGGACACATTCAGAAACTGTATCTCACTCTAAAGAGCATGGGTGGATTTTTTTCAAAGTTTGTATGTGTGTGGAAGCACCAGAGACACAACATAACACCCCAAATCCCAGAAAAAGTGTTTTTTTCATAATATGGGCACTTTAAAGGTGTATTTAACTGACAGGCATTTGTCTACATGTTTATAGAATCATTTGGATCTTTGATGTTGATACTATCCGATATCTCTCAGAATTTGAAGAGTTTGTACTTTTTCTATCATTTTGTTTTTGCTCATTTAACACTTGTGTCGTCCATGAACTTGTCATTCCGGGTGTTTTTGTGCCTCTTTTCAACGCGTTTTATTAATTCATGGTCAATAAACCTAAATAAAACCTAATAAAATGACATTATACCTAATTTTTGAGTTTGAAAAAAAGCAGATATTATGAATTATTTTGACTAATGGATGTTGAGTGAATCACAGACTGGTTTATGTCAAAGTTTGGTCAGGATGCTGTTTTGAAACCATTTAAACATTGTATTTCAAATGCCATGAAATCAAATAAAACAACCAAAATTCAATGGAAGTAATCATTAATCTTACCTGCGAAGAACATGGATGCATGGATGTATATGTTGTTTGGGTTCCATACAACGTACACGCATGCATCCAAGTTATTTTGGGGCAATTTGGTTGTTAAGAAACACATATTTCTGATATAAAAAACTTTGAAAGCCGGTCAAATTTGGAGGGAGGGTTAAACTTAAGTGATGAAGTCATTATTACCCTCAGTAAACGTGTTGATGAAGCAGAGGCCATCAGACTGAATCAACGGGTCCCTATCTCTCCCCTAAACCTCCCACAATCTCCCCCAAACACCCCCTGAAATCTCCCACAATCTCCCCCAAACACCCCCCTAAAAACCTCCCCCAATCTCCCCCAAACACCCACTAAAACCTCCCACAATCTCCCCCAAACACCCCCCTGAAACCTCCCACAATCTCCCCCAAACACCCCCCTAAAAACCTCCCACAATCTCCCCCAAACACCCACCTAAAACCTCCCACAATCTCCCCCAAACACCCCCCTGAAACCTCCCACAATCTCCACCAAACACCCCCCTGAAACCTCCCACAATCTCCCCCAAACACCCCCCTGAAACCTCCCACAATCTCCCCCAAACACCCCCCTAAAAACCTCCCACAATCTCCACCAAACACCCCCCTAAAAACCTCCCACAATCTCCACCAAACACCCCTTGAAACCTCCCACAATCTCCCCCAAACACGCCCTAAAACCTCCCCCAATCTCCCCCAAACACCCCTAAAACCTCCCCCAATCTCCCCCAAACACCCCCTAAAACCTCCCCCAAACACCTCCTAAAACCTCCCCCAAACACCTCCTAAAACCTCCTACAATCTCCCCCAAACACCCCCTAAAACCTCCCCCAAACACCCCCTAAAACCTCCTACAATCTCCCCCAAACACCCCCTAAAACCTCCCCCAAACACCCCTAAAACCTCCCCCAATCTCCCCCAAACACCCCCTAAAACCTCCCCCAAACACCCCTTAAAACCTCCTACAATCTCCCCCAAACACCCCCTAAAACCTCCTACAAACTTAAAACCTCCCCCAACCTTAGTGTTGAAGTAGCAGAGTCATCAGACTGAAGCCACATGTTGACATGTTTCTGCTGTTATGAAACAGAAATGAAGTGTGGCTGAAAGAGGATGCGATGAAGAGGATGTGATGAAGAGGATGTGATGAAGAGGAGGTGATGAAGTGGAGCAGAGCGATGAAGAGGAGCAGAGCAATGCACAGCGAACAAGTTTCATTACAGCAGAGAATTATCACAACAAATGACATCGTTTGACCTGCAGACAGAAGAGAAGACAAACTGCACACAGAGCCATCTGTTGCTCACACACACACACACACACACACACACACACACACACACACACACACACACACACACACACACACACACCAGCACAGTGTCCAAAGTGAGGTCTGAGGCCTGCAGGAGGCCCTGCTGACGGTTGCCGGGGGCCACAACAAGAATAATACTAGAAATAATACGTAGTTATTATTCTGTTTTGTCACGATGTGTTCTGGCCATCAGACCGAAGACACTGGTCCCAAGCTCTCTCCTAAAACGATGATGAGTGATATCTTCCTCTCTTTCTGTCTGTCTGATCAGTGAATGTGCCGCTGAGAATCTGAACCCACTGAGCGTCTTGTTGCTGTAACAGCGTGTACAATAAAGTTTGAACAGTTTGAAGAGCTTTGCAGCAGCGCCACATTCCTGAGTGTCTGGACGTCGTCTCAGTGAGATTTAGATATCGAGGAAGTTTTTAAAAGCTAGTTAAGTGCTATTCAGCCGCGCTGAAAGGCCAAGCTTTGAAAAAAGCCAAAACGAGAGTATAAAGAGCGTGGCTGCGGGGGTTCGCGGACAGGCGAAACATCGCCATTATGGGATGGATGCCACCTCTCCACGCCGACAGAAAGCCCTCCCCAGATGGCCGCGCCGAGTTGGTCGGCTGAAGCTTTCACTCGGGGACAAAAGCTATCTAATTGAGAACAAACTGTCAGTGAAAGAGACGAGACCGTGACCGGAGAGGGGCCGCTAGGGTCCGGGCCACCGGCCAGCACCGGGGCCCCGGCCTCGGTCTGTACCGCCGGCAGCGGGGGAAGAAGTATTCAGATTACTTCAGTAAAAATACTAATACCACACAGTAAAAATACTCTGTTACAGTTAAAGTCCTGCAGTGAAAATGTCCATTTAGTAAAGTCTGTAAGCAGTGCTGTACACACACGCATACGCACACACACACGCACGCAAGTACTACAGCCCTGACAGTGATTATCATTGGGGAGATGTAGTTTAAGTATTTCTAGAAAGGGTCCAGAAAAAGGTCCCCGGGACACTACTAACTGGACAGGACAGTTTTTGCTGCCACTGCTGCTGTGCCAAAAAGCATCTTACAGAAGTTCAACACAGAACAAACCGACTGAAGACAGTCAGACTGTACAACCAGGGGTCAAAATCAGTCAAATACTGGAAAAATATGCAAGTGGCTTCACTTACCACCCAAATAAACTATGTTAATCTATTGAGTGGCTGGTGAAATTTGAACATTCACTTCGCTGTTTGGCTGGTGAACCAAAAAGTTAACTTTGAACCCTGTGACCAACACAGCTTAAGTCTCTGGAGTTTTCACACGTTGTACATCTTATTTTACTGTGTTTAAGGCACTTACGTAGACCATGTGAATGAAGTGTACAATATTTCTTTCTGAAATGTAGCAGAGTAGAAGTAGAAAGTGGCATGAAAAGAAAAGACTCAAGTAAAGTACAAGTACCTCAACATTTGTACTCAAATACAGTACTGGGGTAAATGTACTTAGTTACACTGAAAGCTGACATTAAGTTCATATCGGGCTCTATTTTAACGGTCTGAGGTCACGGCGTGAAGCGCCTGGTGCAGGTGTGTTTAGGGCATGTCCAAATCCACTTCTGCTAGTTTGACAGCAGAAACAATTGTCCGTGTGCCGGGTGCATGGTCCTAAAGGGTTGTACTTAGTGTCTTCATTAATCAGAGGGGTGTTTTGGGCGTAACATGGAATCAACCAATCAGAGATCATCTCCCATTCTCTTTAAAAGCCAGGTGCGTTTGGACCTTGGAGCATTGCTATTATGATGGAGGATTTGCACCGTAATATTTTTATTAGTAATCTTCTGCATGTGTGTGTGTGTGTGTGTGTGCTGCTGTGCGTCCCTGTGTGTGTAACAAGCGTAGTGCGCGCTGTGCACGAGCCTAGGAGCATTTTACTAATGCTCTGTTAAAATAACAATGAAATGCTGCGTTATTGACTTTAGACCAGGTTTTTGTTGGTCAATGGTGCCATCACTTCCCGCTGCCTCAAAATAGCAATACACCCAGAATGCACCTGAACACACCTCCCTGTAAGACCAGCCATGGGCCACAGATGGGGTCAGGTGTATTTGTTATTTAAACGATGTGGGCGCTGGATGGGAAACTGAGAACTGGGTCGGTCTTAAACTAGCAAAGACACTTGGGTTAGGCTTTGCGCTGCGCCGGGTGCAGGATAGGGTCCTGAAGGACAGTACTGGAGTAAATGTCATTAGTTACATTCCACCACTGATCACCGCCTCCCCTGCGGCCCCCGCGGCCCATCGTCCCCCTGCAGCCTCCACGCCCCCTGCGGCCCCCTCAGACCTCTTGTGACTGACACAAGAGGCCGCGGAGGAAAACACGCGAACACAAAGGCCTTTCTCTGCAGA
>NC_050173.1:5468674-5471174 GCF_008315115.2 Sander lucioperca
CGAGTCCGACAGGCATTTAGAAATTTCTGTCCGAGTCCGACACAGTTAACATCTAATTTTTTATCTCATACTAATGACACATATACGTGTGTTTGTGTGGAAAGCTTTTATTAAGCAACTGTAGGAAAGCATTCGGAAATGTCAACAGATGAGGTCATCAGCTCACACGGGGCAACAAGCTCACGTTAATAATCTGTTTAATTTAAAATGTTCAATGTGTTAACCTTTCCTGCTTGCTTAGATTCCGACCGTGATCAGAAAACCAGGGAGACTCGTTACCTCCAGGGCTGACGGTATATAACGTCGGGGTTAAAATCCCGTTTCTAAATCCCGTTTCTGGTGAGCAGATGAATGAACTTGGTTTTCAGTCTGTAGTTTATCTCAGACACCTCACACACTGTGTACAAAACTTAAACTTATTCCACCAACTCTGCTCCGGTCACATCTACACGTCTGCTTCCTCTTTCTCTATCTCTCTTCTGCCCACTTTACACACACACTGAGCTCTCTTAAAGGAGCCGCAGCACATTTTACAATAAATGCCTTATCACGCTGATGTGACCGAGCCCGACCCGAACCCGACCATCATTTCGGCCCGTCGGGTACCGTCGGGACCCGTCAGGCTCGGTTCGGGTATCCATGCCTTAATGCAGAAGAGCAGATGAGTGGTGCAAAAGGGCAGGTGCGGAAGTGCATCTGAGCAAAAATGCAGTGGGGCATGACAGAGATAATGGAATTAGGGTGTGCAAAAACCAGTGCATGAATGACAGAGATGGAGAGCAGTTAGCACGTACAGTGATCGGATAGGAGCTCAGACAGATGTGTTTTAAAGGCAGTTAGTGGGATAAGGATTTTGAGTTTCAGGGTTTTTTGTAGTGCATTCCAGTCATTTGCAGCTGAGAACTGGAAGGAGTGGCGGCCAAAGGAGGTGTGGGCTTTAGGGGTGACCAAGATGATGTAACTGCTCGAGCGAAGGCTGCGGGTGGGTAAAGCTATTTTTTATTTATTTTATTTATTTATTTATTTATTCGGGACAGTGCACATTAATGACCAATCTAACATTTCTGTAAAGACTGTAAATGAGCCAGGTTATAGCATAAATGCTAATTTTCACCTGTAGTCCCGTATTGTGACCAGTGAGTGTAGGTACAGCGGGGATTTGTCTAGCAAGGATTTGTAAATGAGTTGGTACCAGTGGGTTAGGCGTTGAGTGTGTAACGAGGGCCAACTAATGCCTAGAGGTTGCAATGGTGGGTGTTATAAGGGGCTCTGGTCACAAAACGTATGGCACTGTGGTAGACAACATCCAGTTTTTTTCAGGAGAGAGTTTGAGGCAGTTCTGTAAATGATATCACTGAAATCGAGAATTGGTAAAATTGTCATTTTCACCAAAGTGAGTTAGGCAGCGTGAGTGAAGGTGGCCCTGTTGCAGAATAGGAAGCCAATCCTAGACTTAACTTTAGATTGAAGGTGGTCTATGTGTTGCTGGAAGGAGAGGGAACTGTCTAGCCAGACACCTAAGTATTTGTACACCGCAACATTTTCTAATTCCAACCCATCGAGCGTGGTAATGCAAATCGGATGGGTAGGGGTGGGCAGCGATCTATTGAAAAGAATTAACTTGGTTTTGCCAGAGTTTAGCAGTAGTTAGAGGTTTCGGAAGGAGTGCTGAATGGCATTGAAGCGCTCCTGAAGGTTTGATAGCAGAGTATCCAATGAGGGGCCGGATGTGTACTGGATGGTGTCGTCTGCATAGAGGTGGATTTGAGAATTGCCGACAGCAAGAGCCACATCATTGATGTAAAGGGAGAAAAGAGTCGGCCCGAGAATCGAGCCTTGTGGCACCGCCGTAGAGACATCCATAGGTCCAGACAGCAGGCACTCAGATTTAACGCACTGGACACTATCAGAAAAATAGTTACTGAACCACACGAGGCAGTCATGAGAGAACCCAAGGTTGTTGAGTCTGTCAATAAGAAAACGATGATTAACAGAGTCAAAGGCCTTAGATAGATCAGTGTAGATGGCTGCACAATAATGCTTTTTGTCACATACAGACACACACACACACACACACACACACACACAGAGACACACACACAGAGACACACACACACACACACACACACACACACACACACACACATACAGACATACAAACACACAGAAAGATTTTGTTGTCTCGTTTTTGTACCTTTCATGACATTTTTGTGGGGTTTTTCAGACATTTTTGTCACCTTTGTAGATGTTTTTTAGTTGATTTCTTAGACTTTGGGATACATACACACATATACACACACACACAGTCACACAGACACACACACACACACACACATACACACACACAGACACAGCGGATATAAACTAACTTATAAAATAGGTTGAACAGAAAATGTTGTGTATTTTAACTGTAGCTACACACATCATTACCCTTTGTAATTCCAGGACAAAGTGCAGATAATGAGCGGTTGTTTCCAGATTGCATCCTAACGTCGCGGTT
>NC_050173.1:5473674-5478674 GCF_008315115.2 Sander lucioperca
GAGAGAGAGAGAGATAGAGAGAGAGAGAGAGACAGAGAGAGAGAGAGAGAAAGGGAGAGAGAGAGACAGAGAGAGAGAGAGAGACAGAGAGAGAGACAGAGAGAGAGACAGAGAGAGAGAGAGAGAAAGGGAGAGAGAGAGACAGATAGAGAGAGAGAGAGACTTTCTACTTTCACTTTGAATTCTTGATCACATTTCATTTCTCTGCTCTTCTTTTACCTTTAGCGCAGTACTAAAAAGAGTTTAAGTACTTCTACTATAACTAAAGTACAGGATGAGTTTATAAAGAAACAGACATATATAAAGAAACATATAAAAAACATATAAACATATACACATACTGAGAAACATATAGGGAAACATCTGAACATATGATAAGGAGTGTGTGGTGGTGGTGTTAGGGAGCAGAGGCTGAGAGACAGCTGAGTGTGTGGCGCTCCCTGCTGGTCACAGCCAGCGTTACATCCTCTCTCTCAGTAACATTTACTCTCTGATTCAGGCATTAAACTCAGATGCTGGGGAATATTTGAAATATTTACATTAACCCCCCCCCCCCCCCCAGGAGAAATATTTTAAATAACAACTGTAACCACTTTATGAATAAATGTGAAACTTTTCTGCATTAAAATGTGACTTCAAACAATCTTCAGCAGCAGACGGGTGTTTGGGTGTCGACTTATTTATCTTTTAATTTCACGTACGCCCGTTGAAGATAAAATATGAAACATTTCTGCATTAAAATGTCTAAAAACAACTCGACCTGTGTTCTTTTTTCAAGGCTTTTTGCCATGTTTTCAATATTTCTGAAGCTTTATACAATGCTTCCCCACTTTCTTAAAATATTTTTGTCACTTTTTTCAACATTATTTCAATGTTTTGTCACATATCCTTTTGGTTTTTGACATTTTGTTCCAACAGAATCTGTCAGAAACAGACTTTTTATCCAGTGTGAAGCCACATTTTTCACTCATATATATTTGGATCGGATGAGAAACTTTGCTTCTGTCACAGTATTAAAAACAAGAAAACATGTATGGATTTATTCATCAGTTAAGATACAAACAGGCTGTGATATAACGCAGATAATAAATCCACAGTTTGGTTAAATAAGTGTTAGAATATTCTCTTTCCAGTGTGTCACCGTGAAACCAGTACAGACATCAAGAAGTTATTAATAAACACGTGATGATCACGTGATGAAGTCAGAGGAAACGACCACACTGAACTCTGTTATCTGGCTTTAAAGAATACAAAGATATGTAACGATATAATATAGCAGCTTCAGTTTGCTGCTGTGTTTCTTCTCCGTGCTGATGGTTTGATTCCCAACATCTCCTCCGCTACGTTTTGGTTTAGAAAGGAACATCTTCGGCTACGTTTACGCCTCGCATCTGCACTACTCAACGAGCGTCTGGAAGCCCGGCGGCCGCTACAGAAACCGTAACTTGCGTGTGTTAAATTTAGAACCAATATCAAACGATTCCAATAAAAAAGTGGTTCCAAGTTGGAGCCGGTTCTCGATGCCCGATCCTCATCCTCCTACCCTAGAAATCTAGACCACCCTAGCAGCAGCAAATGTAATTTGCAGCCAGGGTCGTCTAGCAACTCTGTTGGCTTGGGAGCTGAAAAAACCAAATTCTGGTCAGGCCAATCACATCGTGTATAGAGTCGGTGGGCGGGGCTTAACATAATGACGGCAGAGTTGCGACGGTTCCGCGTGAATTCCCTGCTACTTGAAAACAAGAAGATGGCTGCTGCTGCTGGTGAACAGCGGTCTTTGGAATCGGCTTTGGTCGCGACTCTGGAAGACTTGGAGTTCAGCTTTTCTTTGAGAAAAGAACAAAGAACGGTACTGAAGTCATTCTTAAAAAAGGAAGATGTCACCTTCTTCGTTGCTCTGATTGGTTGTAGCGCTATCCTATTGCGTGCAGAAGGAATTTGAAAGACAACCGTTTATCCCGCCCCTCGGATTGAGCCCTGACCAATGGGGAGTTCCCAGACCCAACATCTGGATGTGGAGCTGGCTGGTCAGGCTACTATCCTCTAGAACAACAGCGCTGTGGACACCGCCTGTCAGACATTGTATGGCCTCTCCTCTTCCTCCTCCTCTTCCTCCTATCAGACATCGTATGGCCTCTCCTCTTCCTCCTCCTCTTCCTCCTGTCAGACATCGTATGGCCTCTCCTCTTCCTCCTCCTCTTCCTCCTGGCTCTTTCTGGTGAAGGCAGACGACAGTTCCTGCAGCAGCAGCTCCTGAGACGCCGTGCAGACTCTCTCCGCCGCAGTAGACACGCCATCTCCTTCGGCGCTCGTCTCCAGCGGCTCCACAGAGACGCCGCTGCAGCCGGGGATGATGATGCGCTCCGCATGTCCCGTTTCCAGGGGAACAAGCGTGAGCGGCGGGCTGTCGGGGACCTCCTGCGTCTCGGCGCGGCCACCCGACAGGAAGCTGGTCTCCAGAGATCTGAGCACCTGCAGGCCGAAGTCTCCCACCTCTTCGTACAGCGGCTCGGGGGGGTCAGCTGACTCGCAGCGCTCCGACAACGAGTCCTCGGGGGGGTCGGCTGACTCCCAGCGCTCCGACAACGAGTCCTCGGGGAGGTCATGTGACTCCCAGCGCTCCGACAACGAATCGGGCTGCACCTTCATTGGCTGCACGCAAACATACAGACAGTTTAGTTTAGTTTGGTTTAGTAGATTAGTTTAGTTTAGGGATGCACCAAATCCAGATTTTTGGGGTTCGGCCGAATCCTGAATCCCCTGGTTGAGATTCTGCTGAATCCTCGTCCCATCCTCAGTCCAGTCAGTGAACTCATTAATGAAGTAAACAGTGACTGTCCTTCCTTTGCCGTACCTGAAGTTGCTGCATTCTGGCTGCTGTCTGTAGATTCCTTCATCACAACTCGTATTCTTCCAGATGTTTCCTACCAGATGTTGTAACAGCGGTGATGTTGTGTATAGTTTAGGGTCCTCGCCACCACCAGACTAATCAGCATTACAGATTGAACATGTAGCTGGACTTGAATGGCCTTCTTTTGACTGAAAGTTCTGCCAAACTACACTTTTTCTGCTCACCAGTTCCATTTCCACTTTCTCACAGCCTACTGCATTGAACGCTCCACCTACGTAAACACCTTCCCGTAATCAACGGCGCCGTCATTACGTCGACCAGCGTAGCGCGCCTAGTGCAAGCGTAGGGTTCGGTTCGCTAGAAAAAAAATTCTAAGGTTCAGCAGAAACCCAACCCCGTCAAAAAGCCCAATATTCAGCCCAATCCTGGATTCGGTGCATCCCTGCTTTAGTTTAGTGTAGTTTGGGCTACATGCAAACACACGTATGTACAGTTGAGTTTACTTTAGGTTAGTTTAGTGTTCAGTTGAGTTTACAGGAAACACACAAATACATATTGTATATATATATACATATATACACACACACACACACACTGTACATACACACTGCATATTTCAGGGTTTCTGCCAGTTCCACCAAGACAAATTTAAGACTTTTTAAAGACCATTGTAAGAAATGTAAGACTTATATCACAACTCTCAGCAGCACAACGTGAAGAAGGTTCTGGAGACTTTGATGACTTACACAGAAACATTGAATGAAATATAATTTGAAGAGAGATTTAAGGTAGACAGCCCAGTTTAACTGTCCCAACTCTCTGAAGATCCTGTCTACCTGAAGGAGTATTTAAACCTTTAAGGGAAACTAAGATATGGCAGGCACCTAAAACACAGATGACAAAATATTCCTTGTTGTATCTTGAGTTCATTTTACAGATTCTCATAATTATTCAGTAATGCAGTTCATCAGATGGTTAAATAGCCTTGTAAGTATCGCTAAACTTGCACTTCCCCAAAGCTGAAGAATAAAATCTGTTTTATGTCACTCTGACAATAACACTAAAGCAGATTGGCTGCAACATAAAGAATATAAAGAGCATTATTAAGACCTGTTTAAAATGGTAGTTACCCTTTAAGACCTAGAACACAAGACTTTGTAAGATACGGCAGAAACCCTGATATATAGATCAATAATACAGCAAATACAGTCAAGAAAATACTCTCAAAATAAAAGTTTAAAATACTCACAAAGTACATGGAGAGCGTCCTTCTGTCGTGCAACTTTCTCTGCAGAGAGAAGTAGAAATATATTTTAAATATCTACAAAACACTGAACTAGTTTCAGACCTCTGGTTGTAAAGTTAGCTCCGATTAGTTTTAGTAAACTAAAAAACACTGTAAAAGAATTCCATCTGTCTGAAATCTGAAAGATGAATTCACTTTGTTTTTAAAGGATTTTCTAGAAACAGAAGGAACATGAGCATCAGGACAGCAGACATAAGAAACTATTCTGTATGAAAGTAGATTAAGAAGACACTAGAAAAGTGGATTTAGAGTTTTAGGACCCTATCCTGCACCCAGCGCAGCGCAAAGCCCGACGCAAGTGTCTTTGCTAGTTTAAGACCGACCCAGTTGTCAGTTTCCCATCCAGCGCCCACGTCGTTTAAATAGCAAATGCACCTGACCCCATCTGTGACTGGTCTTACAGGGAGGTGTGTTCAGGTGCATTCTGGGCCTACTGGTCTTACAGGGAGGTGTGTTCAGGTGCATTCTGGGCGTGCTGGTCTTACAGGGAGGTGTGTTCAGGTGCATTCTGGGCGTGCTGGTCTTACAGGGAGGTGTGTTCAGGTGCATTCTGGGCGTGCTGGTCTTACAAAAGTCATGTGAAAAAGGTGGCTAATAAAGTTAAATTTAATTTGCGGAATTTTAAACAAGTTAGCCCATTTCTTGACAACAAAGCTGCCAAGTTGTTTTTGTATACTCTGATTCTTTCACATATTGAGTATTGTTTTACTAACTGGTCATTAACTAGCATAACTACTCTTAAAAGCATTGAATCTCTATTTAAGAAAGCCATAAAAACTTTTGATAAAAAGGCATTGTCATTTCACCATTGTGATATCTTAGAGAGACATACATTTTTAACTT
>NC_050173.1:5481174-5496174 GCF_008315115.2 Sander lucioperca
CCAGTCTGCCACTCCTTAGGCACCATCCCAGACTTCCACGCAATGTTGAAGAGGCGTGTCAACCAAGACAATCCCTCCACACCCAGAGCTTTCAGCATTTCTGGACGGATCTCATCAATCCCTGGGGCTTTGCCACTGTGGAGTTGTTTAACTACCTCAGCGACTTCCACCAGGGAAATTGACGACAATCCCCCATCATCCTCCAGCTCTGCCTCTACCATAGAGGGCGTATTAGTCGGATTTAGGAGTTCCTCAAAGTGCTCCTTCCACCGCCCTATTACCTCCTCAGTTGAGGTCAACAGCGTCCCATCCTTACTGTACACAGCTTGGATGGTTCCCCGCTTCCCCCTCCTGAGGTGGCGAACGGTTTTCCAGAAGCACCTTGGTGCCGACCGAAAGTCCTTCTCCATTTCTTCTCCGAACTTCTCCCACACCCGCTGCTTTGCCTCTTTCACGGCAGAGGCTGCAGCCCTTCGGGCCCTTCGGTACCTTGCAACTGCCTCCGGAGTCCTCCGGGATAACATATCCCGGAAAGACTCCTTCTTCAGTCGGACGGCTTCCCTGACCACCGGTGTCCACCACGGTGTTCGTGGGTTACCGCCCCTTGAGGCACCCAAGACCCTAAGACCACAGCTCCCCGCCGCAGCTTCAGCAATGGAAACTTTGAACATTGTCCACTCGGGTTCAATGCCCCCAGCCTCCACAGGGATGCACGAAAAGCTCCGCCGGAGGTGTGAGTTGAAAGTCTGTCGGACAGGGGCCTCCTCCAGATGTTCGCAATTTACCCGCACTACCCGTTTGGGCTTACCAGGTCTGTCCAGAGTCTTCCCACACCCTCTGACCCAACTCACCACCAGATGGTGATCAGTTGACAGCTCTGCCCCTCTCTTCACCCGAGTGTCCAAAACATACGGCCTCAGATCAGATGAAACGATTATAAAATCGATCATTGACCTTTGGCCTAGGGTGCTCTGGTACCAGGTACACTTATGAGCATCCCTATGTTCGAACATGGTGTTCGTTATAGACAATCCATGACTAGCACAGAAGTCCAACAACAAACAACCACTCTGGTTTAGATCAGGGAGGCCGTTCCTCCCAATCACGCCTCTCCATGTGTCTCCATCATTGCCCACGTGCGCATTGAAGTCCCCCAGCAGAACTATGGAGTCCCCCACTGGAGGCCCATGCAGGACTCCACTCAAGGTCTCCAAGAAGGCCGAATACTCTGAACTTTTGTTTGGTACATACGCACACACAACAGTCAGAGTCCCCCCCAGAACCTGCAGGCGTAGGGAGGCGACCCTCTCTTCCACCGGGGTAAACTCCAATGTAGCGGCGCTCAGCCGGGGGCTTGTGAGTATCCCCACACCCGCCCGGCGCCTCACACCCTGGGCAACTCCGGAGAAGAGTCCAACCCCTATCCAGGAGTATGGATCCAGAACCGAGACTGTGCGCAGAGGTAAGCCCCACCAGATCTAACTGGTAGCGCACTCAGGGCCCAGTCCCTGAGGGTCATATTAAACAGTTTGGGACTGGGCCCTGAGGGTCATATTAAACAGTTTGGGACTGGTCCGTACCTGCTGGGAGCTTTGAGTTTCCTGCGGATGCCGATGTAGATCTTCATGGACTTCAGAGACCATTCCTTCTCTGGTTTGATGCTCTGCACAGAAACACAGAAAGTCAGGACACTGGGACACTGAGACACTGGGTTTACTGGGACACTGGGTTTACTGGGACACTGAGACACTGGGACACTGGGTTTACTGGGACACTGAGACACTGGGTTTACTGGGACACTGAGACACTGGGACACTGATACACTGGGTTTACTGGGACACTGAGACACTGGGACACCGGGTTTACTGGGACACTGGATTTACTGGGACACTGGGTTTACTGGGACACTGAGACACTGGTTTACTGAGACACTGGGACACTGAGACACTGGGACACTGAGACACTGGGTTTACTGGGACACTGAGTCACTGAGACACTGGGTTTACTGGGACACTGAGTCACTGGGACATTGGGTTTACTGGGACACTGGGTTTACTGGGACACTGAGACATTGGGACACTGAGACACTGGGTTTACTGGGACACTGGGTTTACTGGGACACTGAGACACTGAGACATTGGGACACTGGGACACTGGGTTTACTGGGACACTGAGACACTGGGACACTTGGACACTGGGTTTACGGGGACATCCCAACGTTACCTTCTTGTCTTTGAGCAGCAGCAGTTTGTGGTTCCTGATCTGGAACGTTCTCTCCTGGAACTTGTTCCCCTGAAGGAGCTTCGGAGGTTCCTCACGACACTTCAACAGCCCAATCTTCATGATCTCACTCTTATAGGCTGGACACAGAGACACAGAGACAGAGACACAGAGAGACAGACAGACAGAGACACAGACAGACAGAGAGACACAGACACATAGACATAGAGACAGACACAGAGACACAGAGAGACAGACACAGAGAGACACAGACAGAGACACAGACACAGAGAGACAGACAGACAGAGAGACACAGAGAGACAGAGGGACAGATGTGTTCAGTCTAAAAGCTGACAGATCAGAAATCTGATGAGTTGTGTGTGTGTGTCTGTGTGTGTGTGTGTGTATCTCTATGTGTGTGTGTGTGTGTGTGTGTGTGTGCGTGTGTGTGTGTCTGTGTGTGTGTGTGTGTGTGTGTGTGTGTGTGTGTGTGTGTGTCTGCGTGTGTGTGTGTGTGTGTGTGTGTGTGTGTGTGTGTGTGACCTACAGGTGAGGATGTTGATCCCCTCTCCTTTAGGAACTCTCTTCACCAGCAGGAAGGCGGAGCTCGGGTCGACCATCTTGCACCACTGCAGCGCCTGCTCCAGGACTTTCTCTTTGGGGTGTAACGGACGCTCTGACACAACGACAACAACAACAGCTGTCACTGAAATGTCCCAGGCTCCCTGAACTCACCTGCAGCAGTCTAAACTTCAGTCGCATGAAACACAGAGACAGAAATATGACAGGGAGACGAAGGAAGCGACAATGCAGTCTGAAAAAGTGACAAAAATGTTGGATAAAAAGCAACAAGAAGTGAAAAAAGTGCCAACAAGTTAGAAAAAACTCTAAAAACCAGCAAAAAATAAGAAACTAAAATGTAGAAAAATAGCGAAAAAAGCAGCCAGACAGACAAGCAGACAGACAGACAGACAGACAGGTGTGTGGCTGTCTCACCCAGCTGTCCGTCCTCGATAGCCTCAAACGCCATCCAGACGTCTCTGTCTCCTGCCGGGATGTTCCTCATATACAGAACCTGATTGGTCAGTTCCTCAGCGCACATGGTGGGAGACACCTGCAGGGTCACATGACACAAAGACACTTAAGGGTTAATAATAATAATTTGACATCATGCTGTGTAAACAAACACATGTTAAAGTGACAGAAATATGAATAGAGTCTGGTGTGTACACTGACTTTGAGAGTGATGCAGCAGTCGGGAATCTTCGTCTCCAGATAGACTTCGATGATCAGATCCCCGGCCTGAGACAGCTACACACACACACACACACACACACACACACACACACACACACAGACACACACAGACACACACAGACACACACAGACACAGACACAGACACACACACAGACACACACACACACACACACACACACACACACACACACAGACACACACACACACACACAGACACACACACACACACACACACATACAATAAAGGTGTAATTGTACATATATAAATGTGTAGTTTGGGTTGAGAGCTCCACTTTTGATCAAAATTGACATTTTGAACACTTCATTTTCTGCAACAAGTTATGGTGCAAATATCTTTATATATATATAAATATATTTATGTAAAGGAAATTATAATAGGTTTTGTTTTGTTTGTGTTTATTCGGGGGGGGGGGGGGTTGCACTGGACCCCCCCCGTAATGAGACCTGCGTGTAGTTGTACCTGCGTGTCCTTCCAGGTGGTGATGAGGCTGATCTCCAGCTCGATCTGAGTCCGATGCTCCTCGTCGATCTGAAACCCAATCACCAGTTCATCAAGAACAGAAAAGAAGTTTCTCTATCTTCTGGGTCTGACGTCCACAATTCAGAAAATCACGCAAAAAGGGTCGAAAAACAGAAACCAAAATGTCAAATAAAATAAAACGACAAAAACGCAGAAAGTTCTATTTTCTTCTTGTTTGCTTGTTTGTTTTTGTTTGTATTTGTGATTAGTTCTGTTATTCGTTAAAGGCACTTTAAATAAAGAGTTAAAAAAATAAAATAAAAATGTGCGCCCAGATTGCTCAGCTGGTAGAGCGTGCGCCCATATATATAGAGGGTTACTCCTCAATGCAGCGGTGCGGCGTTCGACTCCGACCTGCGGCCCTTTGCTCCATGTCATTCCCCCCTCTCTCTCCTCTTACATGTCTTCAGCTGACCTGTCAAACAAAGGCCTAAAATGCCCAAAAAATTAAAAAAAACAACATAAAAGCTTAGCGTTTAGTTTTTCTGGGTCAAAATGTAAAGTTAAAACCTCCAGACACTTTGGTCACTTTTCCCGAAGTTCTTTGTCGAGTTTTTCTGGACATTTTTGTTGATGTTTTGACGTTTTTTAAGCTTTCTCCGAAATGTTTTGTCACTTTTTGACATTTTGTCACTTTTCCCAAAGTTCTTTGTCACTTTTTCCAATGTCTTTGTCGATTTTTTCTGCGTTGTTTTTGGACGTTTTAGTTGTTGTTTCCCTACATTTCTGTCACTTTATTCAGTCTTTAATCATTTTTTTCTTTCTTCAAATGTTATAAAATTAAATAAAACACCCAGATTCAATGAAAATAGTGAACTGATCATTTATTTTACTTGTGAAGAGCGTTGTAGGGAACCATCCACGTTATTAATTTTGACAATTTGGTTGAAAGAAACCCAAATTTCTGATATAGCAACTTTGTGAAAATGGGTCAGATTAGACCTTGAGGACAACAGGAGGGTTAACACTCAAACACTGCTGAAAAAGAAACTTAAAAAACTAAAAAAAAGAAAAGAAAGAGAAATCTGTCAGTGAGAAGAGAGAGAGCTGTCCTCACATGGAAGACGTTCAGGAAATAAATGACAAAAATGACAAAAAACGTTGATAAACGGTATTTTTGGAGGTTGACGTACAGGAAGGTGTCTCCCAGATGTTTTTTGTTTTAGTTTCTGTGATATTTTGGGGGGTGGGGGAGGGTGGTACTCACATCGAAGACGTACAGGAAGTTGTCGATCAGATCCTCTACGATCTTCACCTCGTGCTCTCCCTTCCCGTCCGTCTGGAACAGACTCGGAGCGAACAGTAGAGACAAGTTCTTGGTGCACATCTGGTTCAGATCCGCACACTTCTGGACTCTGGCACACAGGGAGGAAACACCGTAAACATCTGGCACACAGGGAGGAAACACGTAAACATCTGGACTCTGACACACAGGGAGGAAACACCGTAAACATCTGGCACACAGGGAGGAAACACCATAAACATCTGGACTCTGACACACAGGGAGGAAACACCATAAACATCTGGACTCTGACACACAGGGAGGAAACACCGTAAACATCTGGCACACAGGGAGGAAACACCATAAACATCTGGACTCTGACACACAGGGAGGAAACACCGTAAACATCTGGACTCTGACACACAGGGAGGAAACACCGTAAACATCTGGCACACAGGGCGGAAACACCGTAAACATCTGGCACACAGGGAGGAAACACCATAAACATCTGGACTCTGACACACAGGGAGGAAACACCGTAAACATCTGGCACACAGGGAGGAAACACCATAAACATCTGGACTCTGACACACAGGGAGGAAACACCGTAAACATCTGGCACACAGGTGACTAATGAGAGGGCACAGCGGGAGTTTACCTGTACAGGTGACTGATGAGAGGGCACAGCGGGAGTTTACCTGTACAGGTGACTGATGAGAGGGCACAGCGGGAGTTTACCTGTACAGGTGACTGATGAGAGCGGTGAGTGTCGTCCGGTTGACCCGAGGAAGACTCCGGATGATCTCTTTGTAGCGGTCGAGCCTCTGACTCTTCTGAGGGATTTCTGACGGTAAGAAACATGATTAAATATTAATACTTCACTCCAACAAATATGTGAGTATTAACAGTTGTAAGACTGCATTATGGGACATGTACCTCCGGCACCCGATGTAGTTATTAACGTAGTTAATGTAGCTATTCACTAAACCATTACCGTGAATTATTATCCATGAATATTTTAGATATTATTTCAGACTCACTGGCGGCATCCTGCCAGAGGGGGTGCAGGTCGGCCATGACGACGGGGTCGTCCACTTCCCTGAAGAACCTCTTCAGGACGTCCGTCACGTCCTCGATGAAGTGGTCTCCTATCCGCAGCTTCACGTTACGAGCATCGTTACGGAACTCGTCCATCAGCAGTTTGATTCGGGACCTGGCTCCATTCTTCCTGTAGATCCCCTCGTGGCCCAGACCTGAAAACACAACTATTAACTATAGGTGCACCGAATCCAGATTTTTGGGGTTCGGCCGAATACCGAATCCCCTGGTTGAGATTCTGCTGAATCCTCGTCCCATCCTCAGTCCATGAACACAGTAAACTCATTAATGAAGTAAACAGTGACTGTCCTTCCTTTGCCGTACCTGAAGTTGCTGCATTCTGGCTGCTGTCTGTAGATTCCTTCATCACAACTCGTATTCTTCCAGATGTTTCCTACCAGATGTTGTAACAGCGGTGATGTTGTGTATAGTTTAGGGTCCTCGCCACCACCAGACTAATCAGCATTGCAGATTGAACATGTAGCTGGACTTGAATGGTCTTCTTTTGACTGAAAGTTCTGCCAAACTACACTTTTTCTGCTCACCAGTTCCATTTCCACTTTCTCACATCCTACTGCATTGAACGCTCCACCTACGTAAACACCTTCCTGTAATCAACGGCGCCGTCATTACGGCGACCAGCGTAGTGCGCGTGGTGCAAGCGTAGGGTTCGGTGGGAAAAAATTCTAAGGTTCAGCAGAAACCCAACCCCGTCAAAAAGCCCAATATTCAGCCCAATCTGAATCCTGGATTCGGTGCATCCCTGGTTAACTAGTCCCTATTATTAACCCTTCAACACCTAAAAAAAAAAAAAGGTTAAAAAAACAACAATAAAAAAACCTTAAAAAAAGGTCAAAAATCTGGCCGTGAAGGCGATGCTGCAAAAACTTTGAGAATGCAACCAAAAAAATCTTACACAAAAACGTCCAAAAAAATGACAACTTAAGCGAAAAAACTCTTTCAACTTTAACTCTTCCTCACCGTACTGTGTGATGAAGGAGAGGCAGCAGACTATTTATATTAATATATATTCATTTAAATGTATATGAATGTGTAACTGACCGTACTGCGTGATGAAGGAGAGGCAGCTGTCTACGATGATGGGGATGTCGTTCCTGCTCAGCTGCTGGTCTCTCAGAGAGTTCCCCTTCCCCCCCGACGCTCGCTGGATGTCCGAGTACCACAGAGAGAAATCTGTCCGCCCGACGCCCTGCAGGTGCAGAGTCCTGAAACAGGGAGACACACAGGAAGTTACATCATCTGAAACATGGAGACACACAGGAAGTTACATCATCTGAAACATGGAGACACACAGGAAGTTACATCATCTGAAACAGGGAGACACACAGGAAGAGACATTGCTAATGTAAATGATTCTAACAGGGAGACAAACAGAAACCACTTTGAGACCAAATCTCCTGCAGAGAAACACTTACGTGCTGAAAAAAGCAACAAAAACGTTGAAAAACGTGACAAAAAACGTATTTAAAAAACCCGTAAAAACAGCGAAAAAAGGTAGAAAAAAAGGTGTTAAAAAACTGTTTTACAAAATGAAAAAAAGTTTAGAAGAAAGCAGAACTCTTCCTCTCACCTTCCTTTCTCCACCAACACCAGGATGTCTTTCTTCTCGTGGTTCTCCGTCTCCGTGGCAACACCTTCAACACACACACACACACACACACACACACACACACACACACACACAGTTACACAGTTACACAGTTAGTTGCAGCTGTAGTTTGTTATTTCTGAGAGTGTAGTGTGTAGTCTGTAGTGTGTAGTGTGCAGTGTGTAGTGTGTAGTTTGTAGTGTGTAGTGTGCAGTGTGTAGTCTGCAGTGTGTAGTGTGTAGTGTGTAGTCTGCAGTGTGTAGTGTGCAGTGTGCAGTGTGTAGTTTGTAGTGTGTAGTGTGCAGTGTGTAGTCTGCAGTGTGTAGTCTGTAGTGTGTAGTCTGCAGTGTGTAGTGTGCAGTGTGTAGTGTGTAGTTTGTAGTGTGTAGTGTGCAGTGTGTAGTCTGCAGTGTGTAGTCTGTAGTGTGCAGTGTGTAGTGTGCAGTGTGTAGTCTGCAGTGTGTAGTGTGTAGTGTGTAGTCTGCAGTGTGTAGTGTGCAGTGTGTAGTGTGTAGTTTGTAGTGTGTAGTGTGCAGTGTGTAGTCTGCAGTGTGTAGTCTGTAGTGTGTAGTGTGCAGTGTGTAGTGTGTAGTTTGTAGTGTGTAGTGTGCAGTGTGTAGTCTGCAGTGTGTAGTGTGTAGTGTGTAGTCTGCAGTGTGTAGTGTGCAGTGTGCAGTGTGTAGTGTGTAGTCAGCAGTGTGTAGTGTGTAGTGTGTAGTGTGTAGTGTGCAGTGTGTAGTGTGCAGTGTGTAGTGTGCAGTGTATAGTCTGTAGTGTGCAGTGTGTAGTGTGCAGTGTATAGTCTGTAGTGTGCAGTGTGTAGTGTGCAGTGTATAGTCTGTAGTGTGCAGTGTGTAGTGTGTAGTCTGCAGTGTGTAGTGTGCAGTGTGTAGTGTGTAGTGTGTAGTCTGCAGTGTGTAGTGTGCAGTGTGTAGTGTGTAGTGTGCAGTGTGTAGTGTGTAGTGTATAGTGTGCAGTGTGTAGTGTGCAGTGTGTAGTGTATAGTGTGTAGTGTGTAGTCTGCAGTGTGTAGTGTATAGTGTGTAGTGTGTAGTGTGCAGTGTGTAGTGTGCAGTGTGAGTGTGTAGTGTGTAGTCTGTAGTGTGCAGTGTGTAGTGTGCAGTGTGTAGTGTGTAGTGTGCAGTGTGTAGTGTGCAGTGTGTAGTGTGCAGTGTGTAGTGTGTAGTGTGTAGTGTGTAGTGTGTAGTGTGTAGTGTGCAGTGTGTAGTGTGTAGTGTGTAGTTTGGGACTGACTGAGTTCCTGCAGACGCTTCAGGTTGATGATGTCCTCGGCCGCGCCGTCGTTTCGGGGACAGATGAAGAGGTTGGACTTCTGCAGGACGAAGTACGCGTCCCTCCACTGCTGCGGGTCCAGCATGGCTCGGTACCGCAGCAGACCGACCCGCTCAAACTCCCGGGACAGCAGACAGTGGCAGCTGAGCGGCGTCGCAGCCTGGGGGGGGGACGGGGGGGAGAGACAGGACGGGTACAGGAGACAGAGACAGACAGGACAGTTAGGGAGATGTGGTGTTGAAGCTGGACGATATGTTAATGCAGAAGAGGAAACGTGGATGAGAATTGTAGTGGGAATTGTCTAAAAGGCTCTGAGGCCGGACTAATCTGACTCCTGTTATTTAATTCCAGCACCTTCTTTTAATGGACTTGCATTCACCAAACACAAGGATCAATCAGAGGCGATGAGTTCAGTCGGCCAAGTTTACTGAGTCCAGCACTAGAATTACAACACAGCTGTGGGTTCACCAAACAGAGACTAAGTTTCCCTGGCAACAGACATAAAGTCAGGGCTCGGTCCACCAAGTTCTCGTCTGAAGTGAGCCCTGATCTATTCTCTCCCTTAAGCTAATATTCTACAGAATGAGATGGCTGTTCACATGAAAATATATAAATTAAGAAGTTATCTTGAGAAAGCCTGGGAGAAGGAAAAAAAGCATGGCGAAGCAAACAGCTCGGTAGGTACCAATACTGGGACTTCGTTACCAGTTCGTAAACGATACTTTTTTCGATACCAACTACCGTATTTTCCGGACTATAAGTCGCACTTTTTTTCATACTTTGGCTGGTCCTGCGACTTATAGTCAGGTGCGACTTATATATCAAAATATTTATAATTTCACGTTTTTAAATGTTATTTCATGCTGAAAACATTACCGTCTAAAGCCGCCAGAGGGCGCTCTAGGCTTCTGACGACTATATGCTGCTCCAAAGACAACTGAGAAAGAAAAGAAACTGCAGGTGACTGCAAGTAATAAAATATGCGGCCGAAAACGGTAATCAAGCAGCAGAAAGAAAGTTTGGAGTGAGAGAGAAACTTGTAAAGGTGACTCTTACTGCAATGAAGGAAACAAAGAAAGCTAGTCGCGCGCTGAAAGCAAGATGGCGAGAGCTGGAGGAACGAGTCCACAGATGTAGATGCACGTCAACGCTGCAGTTACGTCTCCACGCCCTGGTAGTTGTTCTGTATTCTGTTGTATAGTTGAATAACTGTTGATGTGTTACGTTAACATACCGGACACCTACCGTATTCAGCCCCTTGTTCTGTGTGCTGCTGTGTAGTTGAATAACTTGCCTTTCCAGATTAAATGTCTGTTCTTGATCTTGGATTTTGTGAAATCAATTTCTAAATAAATGCGACTTATAGTCCAGTGCGACTTATATATGTTTTTTTCCTCTTCATGACGCATTTTTTGACTGATGCGACTTATACTCCGGAGCGACTTACAGTCCGGAAAATACGGTATATAAAACAAAAAGAAATTACAACATTACAAATTTGATTTCTTTTGCATCCTTATTATCCTAATTTATTCATCAAATAATGTTACCAATTCAGTTGTTGTTTTGTTTTTGACTTTGTTATTTGACTCAATGTGGTTGTGAATGATCTCTGAGTGCAGATAAATGAATGAATAAAGGAATGAATGAATGAATGAATGAGACAGGGACAAACAGCTGGAGTTAGGACAGACCTTCCCGATGGATTTGGTCCAGCTGTGCAGAGCGTCGGCCGTCTCCAAACCAAACTGATAAAGTTTCTCTGACGTCAAATACAACTCGAAGGTATAACGAAACCTGAGAGAGAGACAGACAGGTTAGAGAGACAGACAGGTTAGAGAGGCAGACAAACAGACAGACAAAGAGAGAGAGAGACAGACAGACAGAGAGACAGATAGAAAGACTGTGTTCCTGTCTATGTAACTAGCGTGCGTACCTGTCGATGAAACTAGTGTGCGTACCTGTCTATGAAACTAGTGTGCGTACCTGTCTATGAAACTAGTGTATGTACCTGTCTATGAAACTAGTGTGCGTACCTGTCTATGAAACTAGTGTATGTACCTGTCTATGAAACTAGTGTGCGTACCTGTCTATGATTCTAGTGTGCGTACCTGTCGATGAAACTAGTGTGCGTACCTGTCTATGAAACTAGTGTGCGTACCTGTCTATGAAACTAGTGTGCGTACCTGTCTATGAAACTAGTGTGCGTACCTGTCTATGAAACTAGTGTGCGTACCTGTCTATGAAACTAGTGTGCGTACCTGTCTATGAAACTAGTGTATGTACCTGTCTATGAAACTAGTGTATGTACCTGTCTATGAAACTAGTGTGCGTACCTGTCTATGAAACTAGTGTGCGTACCTGTCTATGAAACTAGTGTGCGTACCTGTCTATGAAACTAGTGTATGTACCTGTCTATGAAACTAGTGTATGTACCTGTCTATGAAACTAGTGTGCGTACCTGTCTATGAAACTAGTGTGCGTACCTGTCTATGAAACTAGTGTGCGTACCTGTCTATGAAACTAGTGTGCGTACCTGTCTATGAAACTAGTGTATGTACCTGTCTATGAAACTAGTGTGCGTACCTGTCTATGAAACTAGTGTGCGTACCTGTCTATGAAACTAGTGTGCGTACCTGTCGATGAAACTAGTGTGCGTACCTGTCGATGAAGCCGTTGTTGTTGGAGGAGTCGGGCCGGCTGACGCCCAAACACACGATGTCTTTAACGCTGATCTGCATGCAGGGATCAGCTGACCGGTCTGACTCGTAGAACAGCAGAGACTGATCCACCGAGCACCAGAACTTCTGGAAGTCTGCCGACAGAACCAGGACACATTTAGGTCTCATTAGACACTTTGATCTTTCCCTGAGAATCTGCTGCTTGTATTAGCAGCTGAGACCCCTGAAAAATACCCACATAAGAGTTGAAAACATCACTTGTACTTTGTTGAAAGCGAGCATCAAAAGCATAAAAACGGCAATAAAGTGCCAAAAAACTGTCAATGCCGAAAAATTGTCAAAGTGTCCAAACAAAGCTTAGAAAAAACGGTCAAAAGCGAAGATAAAAAAACGTCAAAAAAACGTTTAAAAAATGCTGAGAAACTATTCAACCTGCATGAGAGTAGTAATATATTTCATTCTGTTTTCATGTTTCTCTCCTCTCTGTCTTTCTACAATCTGAACCTTCTGTCCAATAAAGTTTCTTTGTTCTTTTGTTTTTACTTCAGAGATAATTCCTCCTTTACGCCCGGCTGACCCTCCTCCTCTTTGTCTGTCTGTCTGTCTGCCTGTCTGTCTGCCTGTCTGTCTGTCCTCCCACCTTCTCTTGTCTTCCTGTTCAGCGTCCCTCTGTGGGCGGAGCCCGACTTGTAGAGGAAACCAGAGTGAAGGACGGGCTGCATGATCTCATCGTACACGCTGGGGTCTGACGGGAGAATCACAACAATATTAAATATACATATTATACAACTACACACACACACAGACACACACACACGCATGCGTAAAAAGGGTCTTAAATGTGTCAAGAAGTTCTAAAAAAAAGTGTCAAAAAAACATGTTTTATGGCCAAAGGTAGAGAGTAAAGTAGAGTAGATAAGAGTAGAGTATAGTATAGTATAGTAGAGTATAGTAGAGTAGAGAGTGACCTGAGGCGGTGCAGTGATCCAGCAGCTGATGATGTCGTTGATGATGTCGTTGGCCGCCGGCGGAGTCGTCAGCGAGGCGAGCTGACTCCGCCTCCAAGAAAATATGAGACACGGTTTTTAGAAGAGTCTGTTCAGAGACCGCCGAGCACAAGACCTGGGGACAGACAGACAGGTACTGAGAGAGAGAGACAGGGAGACAGACAGGCACTGAGAGAGAGAGACAGAGAGGCACTGAGAGAGAGACAGAGTGACAGACAGGCACTGATAAAAAAGACAGGCACTGAGAGAGACAGGGAGAGAGAGAGACAGGGGACAGCCAGGTACTGAGAGAGAGACAGGGAGAGAGAGAGGTACTGAGAGAGACATGGACTGAGAGAGAGACAGGTACTAAGAGAGACAGGGAGAGAGAAAGACAGGGGACAGCCAGGTACTGAGAGAGAGACAGGGAGAGAGAGAGGTACTGAGAGAGACATGGACTGAGAGAGAGACAGGTACTAAGAGAGACAGGGACTGAGAGAGAGACAGGGAGAGAGAGAGGTACTGAGAGAGACATGGACTGAGAGAGAGACAGGTACTAAGAGAGACAGGGACTGAGAGAGAGACAGGGAGACAGACAGGTACTGAGAGAGACAGACAGACAGACAGGTACTGAAAGAGACAGACAGACAGAGACAGAGACTGAGAGAGAGACAGGGAGACAGATAGGTACTGAGAGAGAGACAGACAGATAGAGAGACAGGCAGACAAAGAGACAGACACAGACAGATAGAGAGACAGACAGACAGATAAAGAGACAGACAGACAGACAGACAGACAGACAGGAATGTCTCTTGTATCTCTAACTAACATGAAGAAGTTTTTCATATTTCATGAATTTGCAGGATTCTTTCTGCTTCAGACGTAGAGCTTAGATCGGCCCAAAAAATCAAACCCGAACCTGCCCGAGCCCGAGCACGTTGTGTCCGAGCCCGGCCCGACACATTAACTGGAATTATGAGCCCGAGCCCGATTTAAACCAGACACTTTTTTAATACGTGGGCCGTTATAACTGACGTTCTCAACTACAATTCAGAGTTGTTTGAACTACAGAAATCTGTTTAGAATAATCCAACAAGGACGAAGCTGTAAACTGCTGTTAGTTTATTCAGAATGGAACGGATCGCACGTGGATCTGAATGAAGAAATGTAAAAAAAAAGAAACAATGATGAACAACATATTGTTGTCACTGCCCACGACTTGTTTAAACTGCTTCCATACCTCCGACTTTCCTCCACACTCGCTCAAAGTTAATTCTCCTGTTTTTCTTTTTTTCTTCACATCTTCCAGCTCCCGGTGTGATGCGTGTGAGAGGAGGAGACTCCGCGCATGAAGTGCTGCATTTAGTAACTGCAGCCTAACTTTTGTACACATTTGTTACTTTTATATAGCCTATATATATATATATATATATATATATATATATATATATATATATATATATATATATATATATATATATATATATATATATAATATTTCTGATTATGGCATAGCTTTCTCCCCACCCAAATAGGATAATAAGGTAATGGATAAAAAAATTTAAAAAAATTGCTTGATCAAGGGTCCGCCCGGCCCGGGGATGTGGCGGAAAATAACGGCCCGAGCCAGACCCGAGGTCCGGTCGGGCTCGGGCCGAGAATCTAAACTCTACTTCAGACCCATCTGACCTCAGGTCAGCTTTAACGTCTGAACTCAACCCCTCTCACAGACTCACTTTCTTTCTGTTTCACTCAGAAGTCCCACTGTTAGAGAAATTATGATACATACTTTCTCTCTTGTTATTTATTAAACTGCATAGACTATTATTATAGTGATTAATATATAATATAGATTAAAGTATTTGCATAGTAAGAAACTATAACACTACTTGCCCCCGCAAGATAACACGGAGTCATTGGCTATCTTGTCTGGGGCCCGAGGACAGGACATGTGTCTCTCTAACCAGATAAAGGGGACGCCATCGAGTCTGACCAGATGGAGGAGACGACATCTAGATACAAGATAGACAACTGACGACATCAAAGTTATGATTGTATTTCACACATAAATAAGCTACTGTTTGAGGCTTAC
>NC_050173.1:5498674-5573674 GCF_008315115.2 Sander lucioperca
ACATCCTCCACATGATTCCAATAAAGAAACGATTCCGATGGAAACTTATTCCAAGTAGGAATGTGTTCTCGATGCCCAACCCTACATAGGAGCAGCTCTGGTTCTGGTTCTGGTCTCACCTGGACGATCTGGTTGCTCCACACGCTGGTGTCCAGTTTCAGACTCTGGACCTTGGAGACCATGGTCCCCAGACCTCGGTGCTGCCCTGCAGACAGGATGGAGGGGTCAACAAACTACTACAATGTTCTGCAAAGTCTGCAGCAAGACGGAGTCCAAGGCAGATATTACAGACATAGACATTTTATAACGTGCACTATTGATTATTTATTAAATTATTTATTGATTCATGGACTGATGATTGCATGTCACCACCATAGCTGCGTTGTTGTACCAGCAATGACTTAACAAGGTGGGAAAGAGATAATATCAATATTCAATTTTCATTTTTAGAACAGGCCTGAGGGCTCCTCATGTGGTCCTTGGGGGCTACCTGGTGGCCGCGGGCACCGTGTTGGTGACCCCTGCTCTACGTCTTCATTGTTGTTGGAGGTTTTTATTATTATTGTTATTTACTGTGCTTAATGTTTAATGTGGCTCCCTTGAGTGCAAAACAAATTCACCTCGGAGCAATAAAGCTTTCATTCATTCATTCATTCATTGAAAAACTTGGATATTCTCTGAGATTTAACTCGAAAATACGAGAAAAAGCAACAACCACATGGCTTCAGGATCACCTCACACACCGCGTATTAGGACAAAAAAAACTACATTTCTCAGAGTTTTTATCTCGTAAATTTGTGCATCTGTTATGTTAATACTGCTTTACTCATTTGCCTTTCCATTCCTCACGGAGATCCCTACGCTCAGTTCAATTATTAAACATTAATTACGTCAAACTAAAAACAGTTTGACATTCAACAGAACATCAGAACTTCTAGACTAACAAGGTGTTCTGTTGTTAATCTGGTTCTAGTCCTCCTCTCTCCTAACCTTCACCTCCGGCTCAGTGAAGACAGGATGACATCACCAACAACTGCCCAATGAATGAGCAGCATGCCAGCATGGCAACTCTCCACGAATGAATTCACCCCCGAATGTAAACAGTTCAGTTTCAGGTGAGACGAAAACATCCACACACACACACACACACACACACACACACACACACACACACACACACATACAGGGACAGACACACACACACACACACACACACACACACACACACACACACACACACACACACACACACACACAGACACACGCACACACACACAGGGACACAGACACACGCACACACACACACACACACACACACACACACACATACAGGGACACACACACACACAAAGGGACACAGACACACGCACACACACACACACACACACACACATACAGGGACACACACACACACACACACACACACACACAGGCACACACACACACAGAGACACACAGAGACACACGCACACACACACACACACACAGACACGTGCACACACACACACACACATACACAGGGACACACACACACACACACAGGGACACAGACACACGCACACACACACACACACACACACACACACACACACACACACACATACACAGGGACACACACACACACACACACAGGGACACAGACACACGCACACACACACACACACACACACACACACACACACACACAGGGACACACACACACACACACACACACACACACATACTCCACAATGCAGTTGAACCAGCACGGTGACAGTTTCTGCAGTTTCGTGTCTCTACAGGTCCTCGCAGTGACACAGGAACTCACTCTGCTCTAAATATACTAACTGTTCCTCTATCTTTCTTTGTTTCTTCAGGTCAGGTATCTTCCTATCTGTCTGACTTTAACTCGGCTCCATCTTTCTGTCTGTGTGTAAGTCTGGTACCTGCGCAGTTCTTGCAGATGACGACACACAGGTTGATGGAGGCCCAGTCGGGGTTCAGGGCTTTGCAGTCAGCACACATCCGGTTGGATCGGTTGGACCAGATCTTCTCGGCCACCTCGTAGTCCGACAGAGTCTCCGCGATGGCCTCCTGCAGCGCCTCCATCCAGTCCCGCTTCTCCCGCTCAGACTCTGCCGTGAAGCTGTCCACGGAAACCCAAAAACCATCTTAAAGCCACAACTGATGCACAAATAGCAAAAGACACAACAACCGTGTGTGTGTGTGTGTGTGTGTGTGTGTGTGTCTGTGTGCGTGCGTGCATGTGTGTGTGGCGTAGTGTTACCTGAAGGTTTTGTACGGAGTGATGAGGTCGAAGCTCTTGTGTTTCCCGTCTCTGATTGTTGCTCCACGAGCTTCAATCACCGTGATGCCGATTCCATTACGGAAACACTGCACACAGACACACACAGACAGACACACACACACACACACACACACAAGTAAGAGACACAAAGTGTATACACCTTCAACAACTTGCATGCTGAAAAACATGTTGGGACAATGTCCCATAAAACTGGGTTCCTGCTGACAGACTCAGACTGACTGACAACAACATGAGCGACAGAATGGAAAGGTGCAGTGATGGCCGACCCATTTATTACTATATAATAACTATATTTATTACCACAGAATCAGTGCTGAAAAAAGCGACAAAAACCTCAAAAATTTGACAAAAATTATGAAATAAGTGACAAAAACAGGTCTTCTGACCTGCTTGGCCCTTGTGTCTCATACACACACACACACAGACACACACACAGACACACACAAGCAGACAGACACACACATGCACACAGACACACACACACGTTTCTGTTCCTTGGGATCAAATAATGGTCAGTAATAATAATAAATAATCTGAGCTTGTAAAAACGTTTTGTAGCTGTAGAATTTTTTGTGTGCATGTGTAATTCAAATTTGTGAAGGAACATTTTCAACAGTGAGGGTTTCAAACACACACACACACACACACACACACACACACACACACACACACACACACACACACACACACACACGCAGACAGACACAAACAGACACACACACACAAAAGGTGCAGTGATAGGTGACCGATTTATTTCCACAGAATCAGTTCCTTAATGTTGTTGAATGTGAAGGAATGTAACCTTTGACCTTCTTGTAGGGCTGACACTGCTGATAGAAATGTGACTAAAATGTGACAAAAACCTGAATGAATGCTGAGTCTGACCTGCTGGCTCTTGTAGATCCAGATCTGCTCCGTGTTGATGGCGGCGTAGACTTTGGACTTGGTTCCCTTCAGCTCGAGAGCGCCGTGTCTCTGGCACGGAGACCCCGCGCCGAAGCAGCGCCGCCCGAACACCAGCTGATCCCTGACGTGTTCCTGCAGCGTGCAGACCCAGCGCCGCCGGACCACTGAGGACCAGAACCACAAAGACCTTATTCTAGGGCTGGGCAATATATGGATATTATATCGACATCGTGATATGAGACTAGATATCGTCTTAGATTCTGGATATCCTAATATTGTGATATGACATTAGTGTCTTCTCCTGGTTTTAAAGGCTGCGTTACAGTAAAGTGATGTCATTGTCTGAACTTACCACACTGTTGTAGTTGTTCTATTATTTGCCTTTTCCCCTCTTAGTCATTATACACACATTACTGATGATTATTGATCTAAAATCTAAGTGTGAAGATATTTTGTTAAAGCACCAATTGTCAACCCTAGAATATCACCACAATATCCATATCGAGGTATTTGGTCAAAAATATCATGATTTCTAATTTTCACACACACACACACACACACACACACACACACACACAGACACACACACACACACACAGAGACACAGACACACACATACACACAGAGACACACGCACACACACACACAGACACACACACACACAGACACACACACACACACACAGACACACACAGACACACACAGACACACACACCCACAGGAAGACTGACAGCTCTAGTAGTTACCGTGGTGATTGGGGCATTGTGTACATCTGAGTACAGATAAGAAACCAAGAGAAACTAAATCCTCAGCTGACATATCTTTCTAAACGATCCCAACTGAAAACAGATTGGGTGTTTTCTTCTTCTACCTTCGCTATCCGTCCTGAAAACAAAGATCCTGTGACTCGTCACAATCTCAAACTTGTTGTCTTTGGCGGGGCGGGACATCTGGATGGCAGCCAATGGGATCACTCCTTTAGGGTAAACGTCCTGAAACATAAAAACATAAACGATCTGAATGTACCTCATGGCTCAGAAACACAGAGTCAGTCTTTACATTCGATCGGATCATTAAAGAGAGACAAAAACCTCAGAAATAAAGTTCAGTGTTCAGGTCTAAGAACTGAAGAAAGAAAACCTGACAGACGCCTCCGGAAAGATGCAGTTAGAGAGTCTTTATGACCAAGTTTAAATAAAGTTTGTTACATTCGATTGGATCGTTAAAAGTGATTTCTCTAATTATAAATATATATCAATATATTATGTACCTTCTCGCTGCCAAAGTACATCAGGTTCTTGCCATCAAACTTCACATAGCGCTTCTGGAAAACATAGTTCCTGAAACATAAAACAACATGTCAGACACAGAGACACAGAGACATCATCACAGAGACACAGAGACACAGAGACATCATCACAGAGACACAGAGACATCATCACAGAGACACAGAGACACAGAGACATCATCACAGAGACACAGAGACATCATCACAGAGACATCATCACAGAGACACAGAGACACAGAGACATCATCACAGAGACACAGAGACATCATCACAGAGACACAGAGACATCATCACAGAGACATCATCACAGAGACACAGAGACACAGAGACATCATCACAGAGACACAGAGACATCATCACAGAGACACAGAGACATCATCACAGAGACATCATCACAGAGACATCATCACAGAGACATCATCACAGAGACATCATCACAGAGACAGAGAGACAGAGACAGAGAGACAGTATATGGAGCATCTCAGCTGATTCTTCATGAATTTCAAACAGAAGGAAAGAAGTGAAGGAAAGACAAACACACCGAGTGGAGGAAGAAGAAGGAGCAGAGCAGCAGGAGGAGGAAGAGAGGAGGGAGACGAGGCTGCTCCTTAGAAGGGAGGAGACACAAGAAGGAGACGAGAGGAGGAGACGCAGCACAGCAGCCAGCGCTGACCTCTGACCTCTAACACACACACACACACACACACACACACACAAAGCTGTGTGTCACTGCCGGCTGATGGCGGCTGATTGGCGGGGAGAGAACATGGGATGAGCTCCAGATATTCCTCCGTGTTTGAGTGTTTATCAGCTTACGGGAGGATACTCAATATGCTAAAATTATGCTAACCAGGGTTCCAAATTAGCACCATCTACCAGCCAAATGCTGGTAAAATATGCAAGTGGCTGGTACATTTGCTACACTCACCAGCCAAAAAACCAATGGTACTCTATTAAGTGGCTGGTGAAATGTGAACATTGACTAGCCATTTGGCTGGTGGACGAAAAGTTAAATTTGGACCCTGATGCTAACCCTCTCAAACCTCCTCAAACACCCCCGGAAACTCCTCAAGCACCCTGACACATCCTTAAAAGTCCCTGAAACCTCTTCATGCTCTCCTACAGTATTCAGAGTCTAAACATAACAATATAAACGCCAGCTCTCCCTCGACATACTATACTATGACTTTATGACTTTATGACTTTTCAACATACTATACCAGTGTTTCTCAAACTTTTTTCAGTATTGTACCCCCTTTGAATACCCCCTGACCAGCGATAGATTTACCAAACAACAGCCATGTAACTGAAAAACATTGAAAAAAGACAACAAAAGCTTTAAAAAAAACGTAAAAACTTGGAAAAAGTCGGTAGAAAGAAGGAAGTAAGGCAAGAATAGGTGGAAAAGAGTATCAAAGACGTAGAAAACAGGGACAAAAACTTTGAAAAAGGCGGAATTGTTTTTTGAAAAAACTGACAAACTTGGAGAAAAAAAGAAGACAGTAAAAAAAAGGAAGGAAGGAAGGCAAGAACAGGTCAAAACTAGTGACAAAAAGCACTCACGTACCCCCTGCAGTCCTCCAAAGTACCCCTATTTGAGAAACACTGTACTATCCTATGACTTTTTATGACTTTTCGACATACTATACTATGACCTTTTATGACTTTTAAGAAGCCTGGTTCTAACCAGCTGTATGAATCAAACGCACCCCTGTGGAGACAGCTTGTCCAGCCAGCCGCTGATGATGGGCGGCGCTCTCTCGGTCAGTGAGGTGTAGCTGGCGTACGGCGAGATGGTCAGATCCTCATCGGCCTCCGAGGGATAGGTGTGGGCGGGCAGGGAGAGGTATCGGACGGGGGGCGGGGGTTCTCCGTAGCGAACAGGGGGTGCAGGTTCTCCGACGGTGCTGTAACCCTGAGAGTCTCCAGGGAGAAGAGCCTGAGTCAAACGCTTCGTCCACGACAACTTCTGACACCTGAAAGACAAATGCAACTTCATTCATACACGTTAGAAAATATTTATCTGCTTTATACACTTTAAATCAGAGGTTCTCAAACTTTTTTCAATAAAATTCCCCCTTTGAACAGTGTTTTTAAGCCATGTACCTCCTAACCAGCGCAAATCAGTTTTGGTAGAAAATAAAGTCTCTATAAAGAGGAAGAATACAGCGATGTCAGCGATAGATTTACTAAAAAACAGCCTTGGACCTGGAAAATGTTTAAATGATGATGGAAAAAGCTTTTTTTTTAAACGACAAAAACTTGGAAAAAGACGGTAGAAAGAAGGAAGTAGGAGAATAGGTAGGTAAGAATAGGTCGAAAATAGTAATAAAAACTTTGAAAACAAACAGTAGAAAGAAGGAAGGCAACACTAGTGCGACAAAAGTGACAAAACATTCAAATAAGCGACAAACTTCGAAAAAAGTGACAGAAACTTTGAAGAAAAAAAGACAGTAGAAAAAAGTAATGAAGAAAGGCAAGAATAGGTCAAAATAAAAAGACAAAACCTTCAAAAAAAGGTGACAAACTTCAGAAACAGCGACAAAAACTTTGAAAAAAGCGAGAAGTAACTATAGCCTTTTAACTCACGGACCCCCTGAAGTCCTCCAGAGTACCACTAGGGGGACACGTACCCCCATTTGAGAAACCCTGCTTTAAATGAGTCTGCTTTATACACTGTAAACTCTTCAGCTACAAAAAATAATCAATTAATCATCTACAAAATAAAAGTGGGCCGAGGACAGAGCCCTGGGGTACTCCAGAGTGCCGACAATATGCAGATGATATAACTTTATATATTTGTCTTGTAAAATCAGCGCAACTGAAGCTTAAAGTTGAATGCAGATAAAATACATGAGATACTTAACGTTATACTGTGATGAAATACTTAACATTATACTGTGATGAGATACTTAACGTTATACTATCATGAGATACTTAACGTTATACTGTGATGAGATACTTAACATTATACTGTGATGAAATACTTAACGTTATACTGTGATGAGATACTTAACGTTATACTATCAAGAGATACTTAACGTTATACTGTGATGAGATACTTAACGTTATACTGTGATGAAATACTTAACATACTGTGATGAGATACTTAACGTTATACTGTGAGGAAAGTGACTTTTTGCTGTCTCAATCCACAAAATTAAACGCATTTATGTGTTTTTTTCTCTTAGTCCTCTTTGTTTATCCATTTTACACATTTACTTTTTATGAATGAATTGTTTGACTGTCTCTTAAACTTTCTTTTCTGTTGCTGTTATAAAGTTCAAGACTTTTGTCAAGCTTTTATTATTGTCATAAATTACTCAGTATGTGCTCAAACAAGGCTAACACAGAAAACGTCACAGACTTGCTGGTGTCTCACCCATGATCCTCTGCATGTTTGTCCTCCCCCCTCCTCATCTCCTTCTCCTCCAGTCTGCTCCTTTCACTCTGCAGGATAACATATGATCGATCATCACAGACTGGACATATTACAAGTTAAAGGGTTACTAACAGGAATGAAGTGTGTTTTTACGATGACAAAAGTCCTGATTATTTACATGGAGTCTGGTGGGTTTGGTGATGGTGATTTCGGGGCTGTTTCATGTTAAACTAAAAGGATCTTACTCTTTAACTAAAAGGTCTATCTCTGTAGGGATCCATCCCATAATGTTGTCAGACACTTAGAATAATAATCTGAGTCTGTCAGCAGCAACAACAGAACTTTTAGTGACTCTAACTGCTGCTGAACATTAGACCTGTAGGGTTACATTACAGCTTGGTTCTGGTTTAATACTGGACCGGTTTCAGAGATTGTTGTTCCATCAGACACTCAGACACACACACATGGAGACAGAGAGTCCAGGGTGAGAAAAAACAAAGTTACCCTCTAACAGGGAAGAAACGTATTGTCTCACCTCATGTGGATTTCTTCTGGTTTGGAAAACGGTTTCACAGTACGGGCTGATTTCCTCCTCAGGGTCGTCTGTGGAAGCTGTTACACAGAAGACTTAACTGGGT
The DNA here is from genome assembly GCF_008315115.2 of Sander lucioperca. Taxonomy (NCBI): domain Eukaryota; kingdom Metazoa; phylum Chordata; class Actinopteri; order Perciformes; family Percidae; genus Sander; species Sander lucioperca. Next base: position 5,507,197 of record NC_050173.1, read on the forward strand.
ACTGTAGCATAGATGCTAAGGTAACCCCAAAACACAGCCAGCGTGACCATTATCTGCCTATTTAATCACAGCAACTTTAACTTACAGTGCTCAGGAGTTCAAGATTAAAAAAACACAAGACAGTTCAAAAACATGTACAAAAATGTTTCCTGTATTTATACATTAGAGCTGATATTAAAATAATGGATTCTCCGTGTGTGTGTCTGTCTGTCTGTCTGTCTGTCTGTCTGTCTGTGTCTGTGTCTGTGTCTGTGTGTGTGTGTGTGTGTGTGTGTGTGTGTGTGTGTGTGTGTGTGTGTCATTAGATCCTGTAAATTCTCAAATGATGTGCCCAAACCAATAAAGACCAGAGGGGGAAACTAAATAAAAACGGGCCAGGTTTAAATGGTTGTTCTTGGCAACATTTTTTAGTAAAAAAACGTCTCACTCTGAACATATATCATGTTTACAGGTAGTCTATACTCACCTCTGGCTGATCCTGAAGAGTTGTTACTTAAAGTGCTGCCACTGAAAACACACACACACACAAACACACACAAACACACACACGAACGAACTGTCAGCAGCCGTGTTTTCAGTTGGTGAAATCTTTCAGTAAACTTTTGCTATGTGAATTAGTTGAGTTTCCATCAGCTGGTTCGGAAGGAATAAACTGGGCTACAGCGTAGTTCGGCCAGAAGATGGCGCTAAAGGCTACGCATGGCTGTAATCCGAGGTTGCTAACAGAGAGGCCTTGGCCATCTAACCTTTTACGAGACAAACACGGAGAGACGTCTTCAGGAATTAGTTTCAATAGTTCTTTCATGTTTCATGCTGTCAGGGAAGACTGACGGAGGGCCCTATTTTAACGATCTGAGGTCACGGCGTGAAGCGCCTGGTGCAGGTGTGTTTAGGGCGTGTCCAAATCCACTTTTAATAGTTTAACGTCGGAAAAAAGGGTCCGTGCGCCGGGCGCATGGTTCTAAAGGGGTTGTACTTAGTGTCTTCATTAATCAGAGGTGTGTTTTGGGCGTAACATGCAATCAACCAATCAGAGATCATCTCCCATTCCCTTTAAAAGCCAGGCGCGTTTGGACCTTGGAGCATTGCTATTATTATAGCATTAGCATAGTGTGCGTGCTGTGCACGAGCCTAGGAGCATTTTACTAATGCTCTGTTAAAATAATGAAATGCTGCGTTATTGACTTTAGACCAGGTTTTTGTTGGTCAATGGTGCCATCACTTCCTGCTGCCTCAAGATAGCAATACTCCCAGAATGCACCTGAACACACCTCCCTGTAAGACCAGCACGCCCAGAATGCACCTGAACACACCTCCCTGTAAGACCAGCACGCCCAGAGTGCACCTGAACACACCTCCCTGTAAGACCGGCACGCCCAGAATGCACCTGAACACACCTCCCTGTAAGACCAGCACGCCCAGAATGCACCTGAACACACCTCCCTGTAAGACCAGCACGCCCAGAATGCACCTGAACACACCTCCCTGTAAGACCAGCACGACCAGAATGCACCTGAACACACCTCCCTGTAAGACCAGCCATGGGCCACAGATGGCGCAGGTGTATTTGTTATTTAAACGACGTGGGCGCTGGACGGGAAACTGACAACTGCGTCAGTCTTGAACTAGCAAAGACACTTGGGTCGGGCTTTGCGCTGCGCTGGGTGCAGGATAGGACCATGTGTTTCCAGATTGGTCTGTTTTCTGCCAAGAAATCTGGGCGGTTCCTCTTAACGTGTCGACTGAAATATTTTCTCTCTGTCGCTCTGAAACGGACGTAAAAATATCCCCCTTTCTCTGTAGTCTAGCGTTAGCCTTATTGTAAACATCCAATCGATAGCCAACCCTACAAGCCAGAGGAGCTGAAATTAAAGTCAAGAGTTAGAAAGAAAACAATCATGTGGCCAGGGGAGAATCTGATTGGCCGGTAACTTAAAAATCTACTAGCCGTGTTGGCTGGTGATTAAAACAGTAAATGTAAAGCCCTGTGTGGAACGTATTTTGTGAAAACGTCCGTGTGTGGACCCAGCGTGAGCTACCTGTTCCTCTCCCGGTTCCTGTCCCCCGGTAGTCTGGGCGGAGTGGGCGGAGCTGACGATTGGCAGCTCTGGCTCCTCCCCCCGCTGGTGCCGGGTAACGTCCCCCAGTAGATCTCGTTAGAAACCATCTCCATGCCGACACCTCCGGGGGAACCGGATGGTGAGGAGCCAGAGAGCCGGCTGTTGTCAAGGCTACCAGGACAGGAAGTCACAGGAAGTGTCTGGTTCTGCTCCGAACGTACAGGCGAACAAGAAGAGGACAAGGACGAGGGCGGCGGGGACCCCTGGAACGTGGCGGGGGGGGTCCCGCGGTACAGCCTCGGGGGGACGGGCGGTAACAGCGCTCCGGCGTCCGACAGGGACAGGCTGCGACTCGGCCGCCGCCGCTCGGCCTGGCTCAGCCTACGGACGGGCGTGGTCGCCGCGGCGCCGGGGTCAGAGGTCAACCTGTCGGCAGGCGTGGTCGCCGCGGCGCCGGGGTCAGAGGTCAACCTGTCGGCAGGCGGGGGCGCCGTGCTCTCTGCAGTCAGACCCTCTAACACGGTGAAACAGATGGAATCCTGGGAAAGCCGCCTGGGAGCAGAGCTGAAACAATTCAACATGTTACTCTACAAATAATAATAATAATAATAATAATAATAATAATAATAATAATAGCCTCTTTCAGTCACATTTAAATGTTTTTATTCATTACTTTTTCAAACACATTAAAGTTTTGAATGAATCCCATAATACATCTTTTAGTTATATCGTCGTCATGTTACCCAGATAATGGGTTTAGGAAGGGAGGGAATTAGGGAGGTAGGGAGGTAGGGAGGGAGGAAGGGAGGGAGGGAGGAAGGTAGGGAGGGAGGGAGGTAGGTAGGGAGGTAGGGAGGAAGGTGGGGAGGTAATTAGGGAGGGAGGGAGGGAGGGAGGGAGGGAGGGAGGTGGGGAGGAAGGTATGGAGGTAATTAGGGAGGTAGGTAGTGAGGGAGGGAGGAAGGTAATTAGGGAGGGAGGGAGGTGGAGAGGAAGGTAGGGAGGGAATTAGGGAGGCAAGGAGGTAGGGAGGGAGGTAATTAGGGAGTTATGTATTATTATTATTATTATTATTATTATTATTATTATTATTATTATTAAGTCTTCCAGCAGACCTGGGGGGCGGTGGGTCCGGCGTTGGACAGAAGTGGACGGGCGCTGTTCTGCGGCGATTAAAGACGGTTCTGGGTTTGGGAACGGGCTTCAGCGCCGGGCGGCTGCGTTCAGCGTCGGTCAGCATGGCGGCGAGGTTCGGAGCCGAACTGTTCCTCAACGCCTCAAAGTGACCTGTTGGAAATAAACCACGAAAACGTTGACAGACGCATTTAAAATCCTCCGAAAAGGCATTCACAGCTTTGAAATAAGCAACAACAACGATGAGCGATGCCGTCGTTACCTGCCGGCTGCCGCAGCGACACAGACTGGCAGCGGTCCCGCGGGAGATCAGCTTTCTGATTGGCTCTTTGGCTCTCCGTCCTCTGAATGTGGCCGACCAATCGGAGGATCCTCTTGCGGTGTCCCGTGGCGGTGATTCCCAGGCTGACCAGCGCGTCGTTGTCCAGGTGTGTGAAGTCTCGAGCCACCAGGAGACCAGCTCGGCGGAACGTGTCCTGGAACCTGCAGAGGAACAACGGAAACTAACTTCAAGTCAGCAGGGCCGAAGTTTAGATTTGCTCTGACGATGTCAGTAACATACGGAGCCCCTAACGCTCCACGCAGAGCTTCCTCTGTAGCTACGCAAATACAGTTTATACTGGTGGGTCGGTGTGTGTGTGTGTGTGTGTGTGTGTGTGTGTGTGTGTGTGTGTGTGTGTGTGTGTGTGTGTGTGTGTGCGTGTGTGTTTTATTTATTTAACCTTTATTTATACTCAAAGGGCATTGAGGTTTCCCTCATTTTCAATGACGAGTTTACATCAAGAGTCATACACAAAAAACAACAGCAGCAATGAGAAATAAACATGAACAAAACTAAAGACCGTTGCATTCTAAAGAGCGGAGATTAAACACCAAATGTTTAAACCAGTAGCAGATGGGAGTACCTCTAACCTCAGAGTTTGTTGCAGAGCGTCCCATGTGCTAGGGGCATCGAAGAAAGGCCGTTTTACCAAGATCTGATCGCGCGCAAGGAACCCTAAGAGTGAGCCAATTGTTGGATCTGGTTTGATAGAAACCAAGATTCCAAAGTAATGGGAGGAGATATAGAGAGGAAGGTTACCACTAATGGCTTTAAAAACAAACACGTGCCAGTGGTGCCTCAAGGAAAGAGAGGACCAGCCAACCTTCCTATAGAGAACACAGTGGTGTGTATTATAACTATCACCAGTGATCAATCTAAGGGCTGAATGATAAACAGTCTAATTGTTTCAATGGAGATGTAACTGCATTCCGGTTGATTCCAACCCGTAGCTCTGTTGTGTGTAAATGTGGAGAGCTGTCAGTAGAGAGGAAAACTAAACCAATCAGTGCTGTTTACACCGAGTTATCCTCCTGCTAGAGTTAGCACCCAGGAGGCTGAAACAGGGCAAGTTTTAAACTTGTTTTTAGCCTCTTAACATGTTCAAAATGTCATTAAAAGTGCCTCCCCATGTGGAGTGATTTCTTCTGAGTGAACACAGTGAATCTGACTGCAGGAGATGTGAAAGAAATGCATAAAAGTTGTGCTAATTCAGCTCTGTTTAGTTCTGGTGTTGAAGACGAGTGCTTAGGGACCGTCTACTAACTACAACACCGAAAAGAGATACAACTAAAATATTTTCAAAAAATAGGCATATGCTTATTTTTCAAAAGTAAGTGCTGTAGTACAACTAGCAGGAGACAAGTTATAATTAAGGTAAGTTTGGAGACACTACCTGATTTAATCATTAAATTAATAAATTGTTTAGTAGTATCTCTTTTCTGTGTTGTAGTTTGTAGACGCTCCCTAAGAACTCGTCTAATCATCTCAACACCAGAACTAAACAGAGCTGAATTAACACAACTTTCATGCATTTCTTTCACATCTACTGCAGTCAGATTCACTGAGTTCACTCAGAAGGAATCACTCCACATGGGGAGGCACTTTTAATGACATTTTGAACATGTTAAGAGGCTAAAAGCACGTTTAAAACCTGCCCTGTTTCAGCCTCCTGGGTGCTAACTCTAGCAGGAGGATAACACGGTGTAAACAGCACCGATTGGTTTCATTTTTCTCTCTACTGACAGCACTCCACATTTACACACAACAGAGATACGGGTTGAAAGTGACCGGAATGCTCCTTTAAAACAGTGTTTCTCATCAAGCCACAGTCCGAGATATTTATAATCAGTAATCAGTAACTCTGTGTGTGTGTGTGTGTGTGTGTGTGTGTGTGTGTGTGTGTGTGTGTGTGTGTGTGTGTGTGTGTGTCTCCCCTGTTCTTTCTGACCTCCGTGTGAAATCTGCAGCAGAAGTTAACCCTCTCCTTGATTTCATGTTGTTATGGAGAAGGAGAACCAGGACATGAGTCGGGGGGGAATGCAACGCTACCGAGCCACGGCCGAGCGACGTGTGGTTACGGGCTACGGCGTCGAGGCCGGTACGTCCATGTAGCCACAGCGTAGACTTAACACAGAAGCATACAGTAAATCACGCTTAAAGGAACATGACAGGACTTTTTTTCTTGTGTGCAACTTGATTTAAAGCTTTAAAAAAAAGGGACCATAACATCTGAAAAAGAGAGAAATGTGTCGAAGCTCTGACCTCTCCAGATGGATCGCTGCCAGAAGCGTCTCAACCGGCGTGCTGGCGTCCAGCGTTGCCATGACGACCAACATGGAGTCTGGATCTGATACTGTCTCCACCACGTTCAGGAAACACGGCGGCCATCACTGACCTACAGCAGGGACGGAGGACAGACGTCCATCTGGAGACACAGAGACACAGACAACAGTTAGACACACACACAGTCACACACACATACACACACACACACACACACACACTGACCAGAAACATGATGTCATACTGACACAGAAACATGATGTCATACTCAAGGGCGTAAATCCCAGGGGGGTTGGGGGGGTCAGGACCCCCCCCCTCTAAGGGTTGTCCCCACCTAGAAATATCATTAAAACAATGTTGCGTATTGTAAATAACATAATGACGTAAATATCTGTCCAACAATACAAACCCCCAACAATGCTTTTTAAAGCTCCCATATTCTGCTCATTTTCAGGTTCATAATTGTATTTTAAGGTTGTACCAGAATAGGTTTACATGGTTTCATTTTCAAAAAACACCATATTGTTGTTGTACTGCACCGCTCTCTCTCACTGCTGCAGATCCTCTTTTCAGCTGGTCTCTGTTTTAGCTACAGAGTGAGACCTCTGTTCTTCTTCTTCTTCTGTACTATCTCTGATTGCACTGCACATGCCCAGTAGCTCAGATGTAGATCATGTCAGCTAGCTAGCTCCATAGACAGTAAAAGAAAGGCTGTTTCTACAACTTGGGTCAGTTACAAGGCAGGATTAGCTGGGAGACTTCTAAATGAGGGCGCACATGGAAGTAGTTCTTTTGTAGATTATGGTGAACTTGTGTGTGTTGTAGCAGTGCTTTGCTATTGAGAATGAGGTAGCATGCTAGCGTTAGCATGCTAGCGTTAGCATGCTAGCGTTAGCATTAGCATTAGCATGCTAACTCTATGAGCTAATGGTTGCGGTTAGCCTGTTCATTTCGGCTTGTGACGTCACAAGCCGTGCTGATTTTGAACAGCTCACCCAGAGACTGAAGGCAGGACACATTCAGAAACCGTATCTCACTCTAAACAACATGGATGGATTTTTTTCAAAGTTTGTATGAGTGTGGAAGCACCAGAGACACTAAAGAACACCCCAAATCCCAGAAAAAGTGATTTTTTCATAATATGGGCACTTTAAGTTTAGAAACAGTTTGAGTCCCCCTCCCAGTGGTTTGGTCCACTGCCTGCTGTAGGATCTGTGCAGTGCGCTTGAGTCGGCTAGACTCACAGTCACATCGGTAGTGACAGGAGTGTAGTAAGTAGGCTGTTCAAGGCTGTTTTATTCACATTAAACATCAGATGAAGTTGTTCTTTTCTCAAATAGAAATGATGCTGAGTAATTAATGAATTAGTTATGACAAAAAGTTTGCTATGTTAGTGCAATATAATGTAACGTTAGCTAGCTTGTTTAATAGCTTGTTGGATAGAAATGCACCCACTACAACTAACGTTACCACGGCGATAAGCCTAACGTTATGTGTGTGAACTGATATTAGGGTTAATATTGAAGATCTACAGTTGTGTTTTGCTCAATATGAAATTAATGGCTGATCAGTTAAATATATATCCTCTGTCCCAGAAGAAACCTAATATTTATGTGAAGGACGTAAGATCATTTTATAATTATAATATGACCACGTGGTGAACCTATGAAACTAACTCATATTTAGACATCTGACGTTAAAGATTTGTGTTGTTGTTGCTCAGATAAAATGACAGAGAAAAGAAAAACAGACATAAGATCCTTTTTCAGTACAACAAAACGCCAAGTAAGTACAATAAGTCCTCATATCAAGACAATTTGGTAACATCTTTATAAGAATGGGTGCTTATGGAATTACTAATGTCACTATGTCACAGGCAAAGGAGACAGAAAGACCTGAAGAACAGGGAGACCAGGGACAGTCAGGTGGAGAGTCTCAGGGAGATCAGAGACAGTCAGGTGGAGAGTCTCAGGGAGACCAGGGACAGCCAGGTGGAGAGTCTCAGGGAGACCAGAGACAGTCAGGTGTAGAGTCTCAGGGAGACCAGAGACAGTCAGGTGGAGAGTCTCAGGGAGACCAGGGCCAGTCAGGTGTAGAGTCTCAGTGAGACCAGAGACAGTCAGGTGGAGAGTCTCAGGGAGACCAGGGACAGTCAGGTGGAGAGTCTCAGGGAGACCAGGGACAGTCAGGTGTAGAGCCTCAGGGAGACCAGGGACAGTCAGGTGTAGAGTCTCAGGGAGACCAGGGACAGTCAGGTGTAGAGTCTCAGGGAGACCAGGGACAGTCAGGTGTAGAGCCTCAGGGAGACCAGGGACAGTCAGGTGTAGAGCCTCAGGGAGACCAGGGCCAGTCAGGTGTAGAGTCTCAGGGAGACCAGGGACAGTCAGGTGTAGAGCCTCAGGGAGACCAGGGACAGCCAGGTGTAGAGTCTCAGGGAGACCAGGGACAGTCAGGTGGAGAGTCTCAGGGAGACCAGGGACAGTCAGGTGGAGAGTCTCAGGGAGACCAGGGACAGTCAGGTGGAGAATCTCAGGTAAGTGTGTTGAGCTCATTTCATATTTTTGGAGCTGTGTGGCTGTCAGGGTTAGCAGATGAGCTTTACCAGTGGCTCACTCATTTACATTATGATCACCTAATTTAACAAGTGTACAAAAGTATTGTATTTCTTTTATATGGGGACACTTTTTGAAAATAAGTCATTATGTTTTAAGGTATTTTTTGTGGCTTGATTATAAACAACTTAAAAATAAATACATGGTTTTAAAGAAGAATATTTTGGTCAATTTAATCAGCTTTTTCATTGAATCAAGAGAACCAGTGAAAAGAAGGATAATGGTCCAGTCTCCATGCTACACTAATGATAGTATGAAGGCTTTCCTCTGTGGACACATGTCCTCTACCAGTATAATTGTGGCTGTATTATTTGTGTCACCTTCAAAAATTACTCTTCAGAAATTTTATGTTTATTGTCCCCCCCTACTGTTAGATCAGATTTACGCCCATGGTCATACTGACACAGAAACATGATGTCATACTGACACAGAAACATGATGTCATACTGACACAGAAACATGATGTCAGCAGACTGACACAGAAGCAGGATTGGTTTTCAGCTTCTGCAGCATCATGAACTCTGACCTTTGGAGTCAGCAGACTCAGAAACACACACACACACACACACACACACAAACACAGACACACACACAGTCACACACACTCCCCCCCCATGCTTCCTCCCTAGGACGGACTAAGACACGAGGGAAGGGAAGCAAGTAAACAAGGATGCAGTTTAAGGACCTGAGACGTAGCCACGGCAATCAGAGGACGATGATGATAGCGAGGTCATCGGACTGAATGTCCTCCTTCACAGGAAACACACACACACACACACACACACACACACACACACACACAGAGAGTTACACGCACACACATACATTGACACACAGGATACAAGGAGTGGCTCGAACGGAAGGGTGGAGGTCTTTCAAAAGGAAAAACGTGTGAGTCTGTGTGTGTGTGTGTGTGTGTGTGTGTGTGTGTCTGTGTCTGTGTCTGTGTCTGTGTCTGTGTGTGTGTGCGTGTGCGTGTGTGTGTGTGTGTGTGTGTGCGTGTCTGTGTCTGTGTCTGTGTGTGTGTGTGTGTGTGTGTGTGTGTGTGTGTGTGTGTGTGTCTGTGTCTGTGTCTGTGTCTGTGTGTGTGTGCGTGTGTGTGTGTGTGTGTGCGTGTCTGTGTCTGTGTGTGTGTGTGTGTGTGTGTGTGTGTGTGTGTGTGTGTGTGTGTGTCTCTGGATTTCCTGAAAGATTTTGGAATGTGTGTTTCCCTCTGATGTGTTTAATAAGGCGTCTCTTCCCGTTTTGTCCAAAATTCTAAGTTTAGGTGGAGAAATTTAAACATTTAAGACAGAAAGATTTTTATGAAGGAAACTGAAGTTCATGTCGATGCTGTATCCATTTCTTCCCCTACCCGTAGTTTCTTAAAAAATCTCGGCCTATGTGGCCGGTTAGCTCAGTTGGTAGAGCAGGCGCACATGTACAGAGGCTTGTTCCTCGACGCAGAAGGTCCAGGGTTCGAATCCGACCAATAAAGGCAGAAATGCCCAAAAAATAAATAAATAAATCAATCTAGGCCTATAATGAGTTAGACTGACGACAAAGTGTAGAAAGGGTTAAAAAAAACGTTAAAAATAATGGAAAAAGTGACACTAACACACAGAGAGACACACACAGAGATACTCACAGACACACACACACAGATAGACAGACACACACACACACACACACAGGTCAGCAGGAAGTGAGTCACAGCAGTTTCCTGTTTCCTCCTCCTGACTTCAGCTGCTTCTGTTCTCTGTGTCAGGATTTATTTATTTATAATAAATCTATATTTACAGACCCACTCATCTACCTCAAACCCTTTTAATGTCCGTTACTAACTCAGAGAAGATGCTGAGAGACTGTTGAAAGTTTATTAAGACTTCTACTGGAACTAGAACTAACTAAGACACACACACACACACACACACACACACACACACACACACACACACACACACACACACACACACACACACACACACACACACACACACACACACACACGCAGACACACACATACTGTGACTGGACTTCTCTCCAGTGTGACTGTCTGAAGACACATTTGGTTTTTCAAAGAGCTAAAACCCAAAACCAATCAAAGTGTCGGAGTGAAGGCGGGAGGAGTCTGCAGAGAAACACTAATCTGAGAGGAACAAGAGGAGGAAGCTGGCCAAGCTGCAGATAAACAATGAGGAAACAGACGCTTCCACCTTAAAAACCTGCAGACAACAGAGACGCTTCCACCTTAAAAACCTGCAGACAACAGAGACGCTTCCACCTTAAAAACCTGCAGACAACAGAGACTCTTCACCTTAAAGGTCCCATGACATGGTGCTCCTTGGATGCTTTTATATAGGCCTTAGTGGTCCCCTAATACTGTATCTGAAGTCTCTTTTATATAGACCTTAGTGGTCCCTAATACTGTATCTGAAGTCTCTTTATATAGACCTTAGTGGTCCCCTAATACTGTATCTGAAGTCTCTTTTATATAGACCTTAGTGGTCCCTAATACTGTATCTGAAGTCTCTTTATATAGACCTTAGTGGTCCCCTAATACTGTATCTGAAGTCTCTTTATATAGACCTTAGTGGTCCCCTAATACTGTATCTGAAGTCTCTTTTATATAGACCTTAGTGGTCCCTAATACTGTATCTGAAGTCTCTTTTATATAGACCTTAGTGGTCCCTAATACTGTATCTGAAGTCTCTTTATATAGACCTTAGTGGTCCCCTAATACTGTATCTGAAGTCTCTTTTATATAGACCTTAGTGGTCCCCTAATACTGTATCTGAAGTCTCTTTATATAGACCTTAGTGGTCCCCTAATACTGTATCTGAAGTCTCTTTTATATAGACCTTAGTGGTCCCCTAATACTGTATCTGAAGTCTCTTTTATATAGACCTTAGTGGTCCCTAATACTGTATCTGAAGTCTCTTTTATATAGACCTTAGTGGTCCCTAATACTGTATCTGAAGTCTCTTTATATAGACCTTAGTGGTCCCCTAATACTGTATCTGAAGTCTCTTTTATATAGACCTTAGTGGTCCCCTAATACTGTATCTGAAGTCTCTTTATATAGACCTTAGTGGTCCCCTAATACTGTATCTGAAGTCTCTTTTATATAGACCTTAGTGGTCCCCTAATACTGTATCTGAAGTCTCTTTATATAGACCTTAGTGGTCCCCTAATACTGTATCTGAAGTCTCTTTTATATAGACCTTAGTGGTCCCTAATACTGTATCTGAAGTCTCTTTATATAGACCTTAGTGGTCCCCTAATACTGTATCTGAAGTCTCTTTCCCTAAATTCAGCCTTGGTGCAGAATTACAGCAACTTGAGCCAGTCCCACAATGAGCTTTCCTTAGGATGTACCATTTCTTTGTCTGTAGCTACTGACGAGGAGAGGGGGGGGGGGCAAGGTGGAGGGTGTGGTCTTGACCAACTGCCACTTTGCTCGTTTGAAAGCCATGATGTCTCTCTCTCTCTCTCTCATGGGTGGGCTAAATTCTCTGGGCGGGCAAAGCAGAGAAAGGGGAGGTAACCTTTCCCCTTATGACGTCATAAAGGGAAGATTCCTGATTGGCCCATCTGAGCTTTCATTTTCTCAAAGGCAGAGCAGGATACCCAGGGCTCGGTTTACATCTATCACCATTTCTAGCCACTGGGGGACCATAGGCAGGCTGGGGGAACTCATATTAATGTTAAAAAAAACTCTTAAAAGTGAAATCTTCATGCCATGGGACCTTTAAAACCTGCAGAAAACAGAGACGCATCGGTCTCAGTGAGGATAACACTTCTGACATATCAACATGAGTCTCAAAAACATAGTAACACAAACTTCAAACACACACACACACGCACACACACACACACACACAATGACAGACACAGACACACACACACACACACACACACACACACACACACAGACACACACACACACAAAGACACAGACAGACACACACACACACACACACACACACACAGACAGACAGACACACACACACACACACACACAAAGACACAGACACACACGCACAGACACACAGGATACACACACGTCAGCAGGAAGTGAGTGTGTGTCTGCTGAGGATCTGAATGGTAGAAACTTGAACATTAACAGATGTTGATGAAGAAGATGATGAAGAAGAAACACTCCTTGTTTGCCTTTCCTCCCAGAACACCAAACACTCCCTTTCCTCTCCTCCTCCTCCATCTTCTCATGTACAAATATAGAACTATTAACTAATATAAGTTTGTCCACTTGAGTGAAGAGTAAGCAGCAAAGTTAGTGAACAGCTAAAGAGAGAGAGAGAGTAAAGGAAGGAGAAATAAAAGAGAGGGAGAGAGGGAGAGAGGGAGAGAGGGAGAGAGGGTGGGAGAGCGAGGCTGAATAATAACAGAGAGTCTCTATTGTGACCAACAGAGAGAGGATTGTTCTAGAAACTGTGACAGGAACCAACACTGAGACACAGAGAGACACACACTGAGACACACACTGAGACACGCTGAGACACACACTAAGACACGCTGAGACACACTGAGACACACACTGAGACACACACAGAGACACACTGAGACACGCTGAGACACACACAGAGACACACACAGAGACACACTGAGACACACTGAGACACACACTGAGACACACACTGAGACACACACAGAGACACACTGAGACACGCTGAGACACACACAGAGACACGCTGAGACACACTGAGACACACACTGAGACACACACAGAGACACACTAAGACACGCTGAGACACACTGAGACACACACTGAGACACACACTGAGACACACTAAGACACGCTGAGACACACTGAGACACACACTGAGACACACACAGAGACACACAGAGACACGCTGAGACACACAGAGACACGCTGAGACACACAGAGACACACTGAGACACAGAGGGAACTCTGGGTAACACTAGGTGCGTTGACTCATCTTTATGCACATTTGTGTAGAAACGGCGTCATTTAGAAAGAGTCCAGAAATGAATGCACCAAAGTGTCCCCGCTGGTGTGAGGTGGGAGAATGGGGCATCATGGGTAAAAGGCTGTTGAGCAGCTGTCATAGAGGGAGTGCAGCTCCTAAACCTTGTGTTAGAAAGGTGGCTCTGCCTCTGAATGACTGTAAAGGAGCAATACTATCCAGCACCACGCAGTCTCCCAGGACAGCTGTGGACATACTGTATCTGAACTGCTTCAACAGGATGAGCACGCTCACACGGACAGCAAGCAGGTTTTGGTGGATGATCCGTTTTTGGCACGAGTGTGGGTTTCCTCCCACCAGAAAGACGTGCAATTATTTGCCTTTACCCACATAGTCATTATATCCACATTACTGAGGATTATTGATCTAAAATCTCATTGTGTAAATATTTTGTGAAAGCACCAATTGTCAACCCTAGAATATCGCCACAATATCGATATCGAGGTTATTTGGTCAAAAATATCGGGATATTTGATTTTCCCCCTATCGCCCAGCTCTAGTAAAACTGAACTTGGATGTAGGCACGACGACAAGTCTGATCTCTGTTACGTGATTGGCCACTGCAGCGGGACACAGGGGGGAGTTTCTACAAAGTCAGTCTCAACTTTTCTCTGCAGGACACGGTGTTTCCTTGTGTGTCTTCCCCCCAGCAGCCCAAACACACTACCCTCCTTCAACATGAATAGAAAGACCTGCGTTTTAGCCGGACCGTCTGAACGCAGCCTGAAGCTGCACAGAGAGGAAGAGGAACACACCTGCTCAGGTGAACAGCTGAGAAGTTCATCAGATGTCTGAAGTCGTGTTCATCTGTGATAATAAGCAGAACTCGTCTGTGATCTTAGTCCCGTGTGCAGTGGTGTAATGTAACTAAGTCTTAGGGCTGCAACATGGACTATTATATATATACTGTATATATAGAGCAATATCCAAATCGCAGGGGAGCACAATATTTGTTAAAGGCAAAATATGTGTCAAACTGTTCTGAATGAAATATTGGGATGCTGCAGAGACACATCCTATCTACAGAATATATCAGCCATAATAATCACAATTAGATATGTTCCTCTAATCGTGCAGCCCTACAAATACTCTGTTATTGTACTTTACTTTGTTATTTATATTTATGGAAGCTTTCACTTCTACTCCACTCAGCATCTTCGTAACTCGTTACCACAAAATAAAGTCCGTTTTTTATATCTATATGGTTCCACACAGGACTTTAAATTAAATTCTTAAATAAAGATTCTCCCCTGGCCACACGTTAGTTTGTTTTCTTTCTAACTCTTGACTTTAATGTCAGCTCCTCTGGCTTGTTTGGCTCCGTTCTTCTTCTCCATCTCAGCGTAGCTCGTTATTGATACCGCACGCTATGCACGTAGCCGACGGTCGCTCGACACGTCACAACAACGTGTTCATGGGAAATGTAGGATTATTTCTACAAGCAGTGTTGGCCAGTAATAGTCTCCCATGTCTACACCTTCATCCACAGCGCTGCGGAGGAGGGTCTGACTAGTCCACTCAGCATTCCTGGATGGGAGGACAACGTGCTCTGGTTTATTGACATTTCTTTAAACCAATCACAATCATGGTGGGCGGGGCTAAGCTCCGGACGGAGCCACGGTGCCTCTGCTAAATAGTCTCAGGAAGGAACTTGTTTTGGTGGAACATGTGGACGTTCAAAAGTAGTTTTAGTCGTGCAACAGAAAACTCCGATTGGACAGATAGTCTAGCTAGCTGTCTGGATTTACCCTGCAGAGATCTGAGGAGCAGTTAACCATAGTCCTCACAAATCAGCCGGAGGTTAGAACGCCAACACAGAGAAAGAGGAAGGGGACGGACATCGGAGAACAGACATGCATCCGGGGGAATTTCCTGCAGCACAAAGCAACCCCGGGACGTAGTCGATATAGAGGAGCCAGAGAAAGGTAAGAGAAGTCTCGGTGGTAAAGAGAGAGAGAGATGTGGCCACACTGACCTGTTGCATCGTTTCTGCAGCTGGCCGCTCCGCTCCATTCATCCCCAGACACATTGACTCCTAACTTTACAATCTTACTCACCAAAGTTCATTTGGATCGCATTTGGCGGTTTGGCATAGGGCTGAACGATTAATTGCATGTGCAATTATATGGCGATATGTTAAAACGCGATTTCCTAATCACAAAGGCTGCGATTTGGTCACGTGACTCGCAAGAGCAAATCAGTCTGCACCCGCAGAGAAAGCATCAACTAGCACGCTAACGCTACGCCGTACCTGGAGCTGATTTCTGTCATTCAAACAACTCTGAGTTGTAGTTTAAAACTTTTACAGCCATTTTAATAAAATGAAGAGTTTTATTCTGGCTCGAGTCCATACGTGCAGTTAATGGATACAGACACACAGAACTGAAGGCTCGGTTAGCAACGATTAGCTCTGATTAGCGGTTAGCTCCAGTTAGCTAGCTCCATTATAAAGATATGGAGTGGAGGAGACTGCCACGGGGAGGGGTAACAACCAGACTCTGAGAGGAGGGGTAACAACCAGACTCTGAGAGGAGGGGTAACATCCAGACTCTGAGAGGGGGGGGGGTAACAACCAGACTCTGAGAGGCGGGGTAACAACCAGACTCTGAGACGAGTAACAACCAGACTCTGAGAGGGGGGGTAACAACCAGACTCTGAGAGGGGGGGTAACAACCAGACTCTGAGACGAGTAACAACCAGACTCTGAGAGGGGGGGTAACAACCAGACTCTGAGACGAGTAACAACCAGACTCTGAGAGGGGTAACAACCAGACTCTGAGAGGGGGGGTAACAACCAGACTCTGAGACGAGTAACAACCAGACTCTGAGAGGAGTAACAACCAGACTCTGAGAGGGGTAACAACCAGACTCTGAGAGGGGTAACAACCAGACTCTGAGAGGAGTAACAACCAGACTCTGAGACGAGTAACAACCAGACTCTGAGACGAGTAACAACCAGACTCTGAGAGGGGGAGTAACAACCAGACTCTGAGACGAGTAACAACCAGACTCTGAGAGGAGTAACAACCAGACTCTGAGAGGAGTAACAACCAGACTCTGAGAGGGGGGGTAACAACCAGACTCTGAGAGGAGTAACAACCAGACTCTGAGAGGAGTAACAACCAGACTCTGAGAGGAGTAACAACCAGACTCTGAGACGAGTAACAACCAGACTCTGAGAGGAGTAACAACCAGACTCTGAGACGAGTAACAACCAGACTCTGAGAGGAGTAACAACCAGACTCTGAGACGAGTAACAACCAGACTCTGAGACGAGTAACAACCAGACTGAAGTAGTTCAATAAAAGATGTCATTCATATAAATTCATCATCACCTGATTTCATCATCACATCCAGGCCTGGCCTCCAGGAAACAGCAGTTAGTTTAATCTATCTAATCTTGTGTTGTTCATACTATACAATGATTTATTGCTTGTCTTTGTTAAATAATACAGAAGACAAAGAGCTTAAAAAATAATCGCATATTGAATCGCAATCGTAATATTTTTGAATACAATCGCAATTAGATTATTTTCCAAAATCGTTCAGCCCTAGTTTGGCGGGTGTCAGTTTAAAGCCCTGAATACACACCTGAGGCCGAATTTGTAGAAATGTTTCCATACGGTGGAGTGGAAGATTCTTCCTCACACACAACTTATAAACTCTGTTTCTGTTGATGTGATAACCTGAGTATTATACTTTACTGTCAGGAAGCCACAATAAAGTTCAGAATCAAACTTTCATTTTTACTTCTTATAATAAAGTACATTTCATGTCAAAAGATGACCCTATTAACTTCTACCAAAGTCTTTTTTCTGAATATGTTCTAGTTTCTTCTCCTCCTCTCTCCTCCTCCTTCCTTTCATCCATTCTACGAAGCGGACCTGACAAAAGTAAATCACAGAGTCGTATGGACGATGAAACTACACCGGACACAACAACTAGCAAACACAAAGACAAGAAAATACATAGTGGTGACCACAATCTGATCTAGAGAGACGACTTGTTGACTATCCCTTCAGAGAAACAGCTGATTGTTGACTCTCTCTCTTCACGGAGAAACAGCTGATCAACGACCTGCTAGCAGAAGTGTAACAGAGCGGTGTAGCACTGTAGGTTGAGTATAACTACTATTTACATATAGGCCTATATATACAGATCAGTCTCAGGTTGAAACTTGTAGTTCTGAAAGTTAACTTCAGGTCATGTTTATGTATGTTTAATATATGCCTTAGTTTGAGCTTGTTATTGCATTTCTTTAAAAACAATGTAATGTGGCACTTCAATGCACTTAATGTGTTTAGTTTTTTGAGAGATGATGTTGTAAGCAATGTAGGTAATAAAATATTTAGCTTTTTCCAAAAATTAAACCAAACTATTGTATATTATTGCTCTTCAATAAAACAAAAGTATTTCTTATCCCGATTACTCGATTAATCGATGGAATAATCGGTAGAATACTCAATGACTAAAATAATCAATAGCTGCAGCCCTAATACTTCCCTAATAACTTCCATAAAGTCTAGAGCTGCAGAGATGCCCAAACAGCTGACGTATTCATGTGAGGCTTCAGAGGAAAGGACGTCTCCTCTCTCTAAAACACATTTCCTCCCGTCTCTCCCGTGCCTCCTCGGGGGGAGGGACTAAGACGAGGAAGGGAGGTCAGTGGAGGAGTCGAGGAGGCGACTGAAGGGCTATGGGATGCAGCGCGTGGATCTGCAGCGTCCCCTTCTCATCATGGCTGCCGTGGACTTCTCCTTTCCCTCCGAGAGGAAACACGGAAGGAAATGGGCCAATCGAGGTTTATTGTGAAGCCTGGGCTCAAACAGGAAGCCGAGTTTCCTCTTTACAGGATGTGCTGCGTGTGAACGCCCCTCCTGAACGCCTCCTCTTCTCCAGAGGTTCCAAAACTGCTTTATACTGATATTAAAATATAGAAATATGATTTTTTCTTCAGCGTGAGGAAGAGGCTCCATGCACGCTCTGGGATTTTGATTTTAGGGCTGAAACGTACTCTCTCAGAGTCCAAACACCGCAAAAAATATTCACTCTACTGAAATATAAAACTGAGGAACGGAAGAAAGGAAGAACGTAGGGAAGGAGGATTCAGTTTCCTGTCCCAGAGGAGAGAAGAAACTAGAAAATATTACACAAGTTGACCTGTTTTATCATAAATAATGACTCAGACTGATGAATAGATTATCAGAATAGTTGGAGATTAATTTAATGTGTCATCGGTTCATATTTGCAGCTCTGCACTTTATGTAAGTTTTTAAGTTAGTATGTAAGGAGGGAAGGAAAGAAGAAAGGAAGTACATAGGGAAGAAGGAAGGGAAGAAGAGGAGGGAAGGATAGAAGGAAAGTAAAGGAAGGAAAAGGAAGGAAGTAAAGAAGAGGTAAGAAAGAAGTGCGTAAAGGAGGAAAGGAAAGAAAGGGAGAGAAGCAAGGGAGGAGGAAAGGAAGGAGGATTCAGAGGAGAGAAGAAACTAGAAGATATTCATATTTAACAAGGTGACCTGTTTTATCATAAATAATGACTCCGACTGATTAATAGATTATCAGAAGAGTTGGACCATTCTGTGACAACTGATCCACTGAAGCAGATAGAATAATGCACACATTAATCAACACATTAATCAACATCAGAGACGCGTCTGTGCGCCAGTTTGCGCCAAAACTTCCTCTCTGCGTCATTCTGTCGCCCAACGTCAAAGAAAGTTAAAAACCCGAATCCAGAGAGAGGAGAGAGTCCGAGGACCCGGATCATCCTGTCAGGACACCCAGCGGCACGAGCTGCTACAATCTCACACCACAACATGAAAGAGTCTCACCTCGGAGTCGCGCGGGTTAGGGTCTCTGTCCGGGTCTTAGTCCGGTTCTCTGTCCGGGTCTCTGTCCGGGTTTCTGCAGGTTTCTGTCCCGTGAAGTAACCCAGTTCGGTCCGGAGCCGCTGCCTCTGTCAGACTGGGAGCTCTGGGAGGAGAAACTCCGCTCTGCTCTGATTCACGTCAAGTTACGCACAGTTACAACTGACGCAGCTTCCCAAACATTCAAAATAAAAGCCGCAGCTTCCGCTTTTTTCCCCCACCCCGTAAAAATAAAGTCCATATTTCTGCTCCAGTTATTTCACACCAAAATCAAATCAGAAATCATTAATAAATAAGTAACACAACATTATGTACTACCAACCTTTAATCAGATCTGATCTCCCATCTGAGAGGATTTTAGCTGTAAGTGGCCCAGTGTGTAACGTGTTTAGTTGTTCATCATCTAAATCTGTGTTGCCTGTTCACCAACTTGTCCTTTTTCATGAATATTTACCTCCACCATCAACTCACAGTATTCCTATTGGCTTGAAATTTAACATTTGCGCTTGAACTGGAGTAGACGCTCCATATTCATGATCCATCTAGAAATATGTTAGCTGGTAAGAGACATACAGGACACACTGCTCCACCTTAGTGTGTGTGTGTGTGTGTGTGTGTGTGTGTGTGTGTGTGTGTGTGTGTGTGTGTGTGTGTGTGTGTGTGTGTGTGTGTGTGTGTGTGTGTGTGTGTGTCTCTCTGTGTGTGTGTGTGTGTGTGTGTGTGTGTGTCTTTGTGTTTGTCTGTGTGTCTGTGTGTGTGTCTCTGTGTGTGTGTGTGTGTGTGTGTGTGTCTCTCTGTGTTTGTGTGTGTGTGTGTGTGTGTGTCTGTGTTTCTGTGTTTGTGTGTGTTTTCCCTGTGTGTGTGTGTGTGTGTGTGTGTGTTTGTGTGTGTGTGTTTTTTCCCTGTGTGTGTGTGTGTGTGTGTGTGTGTGTGTGTGTGTGTGTGTGTGTGTGTGTGTGTGTGTGTATTCAGCCAGGTGTTTAGGTGTCCTTCCTCACGAAAATGTTAAATTTTCCAATAAACAAGAAAACTATTTTCCCCTGTCCATTCTGTGTCTCCTTGTACTCGTGTTGTGTCTCATGTCTGTTTCCTTTAAGTCTTGTTTTGGGTCATTTGGCCTCAATTTGTAGTCGGTTTGTCTCTTTTTCACATCATTTTGTAGCATTATTATCTCCATATCTGTGTCTAAAAGGTTGGAAAAGCTAGAACAGATCATACATAAATAACACTTAGAAAGCTTAACCCTTTAGGACATACTGGACTCCTCAGAAGAGATACGTCTCTAAAGTCATTCCTACTCCCTATTGGACGTTCTGCCAACCTGAACAAGCTGGAACTTTCCTGCACATGGTCTGGGAGTGTGAACAGGTGGATGAGTTCTGGAATAAAACAACATCAATAATATCTGATGTGATAGGATGTCGACTTCCTACTGACCTGATTGTTATGTTACTTAATGATGACTCTAAATTACATCTGCTCGGGAGACAGAAGAAAGTTTGGCTAGTCGGCTCAACCGCAACCAAGAAAATGATAGCTCAGCGCTGCCCCCCCCCCAATCGCTTTGTATAAAACAGTGGTTGGTGTATTTTCTGGACATAGTTATGCTGGAGCTCTCTACAGCAAGGATTAACAAAGCCAAGTCATCGACTATAGACCTGTGGAAAGGTGCAGCAGCACAACTATCAGTCCTAATGACCTCAGCATCTCAGGTATCAGTCCTGATGACCTCAGCATCTCAGGTATCAGTCCTAATGACCTCAGCATCTCAGGTATCAGTCCTGATGACCTCAGCATCTCAGGTATCAGTCCTATTTACCTCAGCATCTCAGGTATCAGTCCTAATGACCTCAGCATCTCAGGTATCAGTCCTGATGACCTCAGCATCTCAGGTATCAGTCCTGATGACCTCAGCATCTCAGGTATCAGTCCTAATGACCTCAGCATCACATGTATCAGTCCTGATGACCTCAGCATCTCAGGTATCAGTCCTGATGACCTCAGCATCTCAGGTATCAGTCCTGATGACCTCAGCATCTCAGGTATCAGTCCTGATGACCTCAGCATCTCAGGAAGTAGAGGAGAGTGACTAGGCAAGGTGTGATTTCCTTTTTTTTGTGTTTTCCTCGAGACCGCAGAGGGTGGGGGGTGGGAGAGGGTTTATGTTCTTGTTCAATTGTGTTTGTCTGTTCTGTATGTTGAAAAATATAAAAATAATAAAAAAATTGATCTAAAAAAAAAAGAAAGAAAGCTTAACCCTTGTCTTGTCTTCCTGTCGACCTGCAACTTTGAGTTTTTCTGTGTCAAAATTTTAAATTATATTATTATATTATTATCTCCAAATGCTATCAAATTGAATAAAACACACAAATTCAATCAACGTAGTGACTTGATTGTTTACTTGACTTGTGAAGAGCGTTGTAGGGAACCATCCAGGTCATTTTTTTCATCATTTTTTTTTTGACAATTTGTTTGAAAGAAACCCAAATTTATGATATAGAAACGTTTTTTAAACGGGTCTGAGGAAACAGTTTGTTAAAGACAAAACGTAACGCTGAAGAAGTCCGACTACAATCACGTTCCGTTGGATATTGAAGTTGATAAATAAGTGTTTCTGCACAGCTGAGAGGAATATCTCCATGGTAATGAAATGGGGATTTAATATTAAGTCTATTGCATGTTTGGTTTCGTTGTGCATGATCCCCCCCCCCCCCCCCCCTCCACTGTATCCTGGGATGGTTTGGAGGACGTTGAGAACAGCTGCTCGTTGACATTCGGGACACGGCGTCCTGTTTCCTCCTCGCTGCCCAAACAACAATCCCAGCTCTGCAGACAGGAAACAGGAAGTGGCTGAGACAATACAGCAGCTCAGAGAGGATCCGGAGCCTCGCTGCATTCTTCAGCCACCACAGAAGAAGAAGGAAGCAGTCGCACATCGAGTTTCCTCCACAGGCGCCGCCTGCAGGAACTCACCGCCAAACGCTCAGAGAGCTGATGGACACGCAGACGCTCAGAGAGCTGATGGACACGCAGACGCTCAGAGAGCTGATGGACACTCAGACATCCTCAGAGAGCTGATGGACACGCAGACGCTCAGAGAGCTGATGGACACGCAGA
The DNA here is from genome assembly GCF_008315115.2 of Sander lucioperca. Lineage (NCBI taxonomy): Eukaryota > Metazoa > Chordata > Actinopteri > Perciformes > Percidae > Sander > Sander lucioperca. Next base: position 5,529,580 of record NC_050173.1, read on the forward strand.
CGCTCAGAGAGCTGATGGACACGCAGACGCTCAGAGAGCTGATGGACACTCAGACATCCTCAGAGAGCTGATGGACACGCAGACGCTCAGAGAGCTGATGGACGCTCAGACATCCTCAGAGAGCTGATGGACAAGCAGACATCCTCAGAGAGCTGATGGACACGCAGACGTCCACAGAGAGCTGATGGACACACACACACACACACACACACACACACACACACACACTGAGATAACACACACTGAGATAACACACACTGTCACTCAGAACACACTGAGAGTAAAAACACTAGCATCAAACACCAATACACAAATTACAAACTTTTCATCTTTACAGTTTGAACAGTTTGAGTGACTTCACACTATTCAATAGTTACTTTAAAAAAAAGATATAGATTTTATAATATACCAATTTTCACGTGAGGTAAACAAGAAGGAATGAAAATCAGCAGTTCTGCTTCAATATAGTATTTTGTCTTTAGTAATTTATGGAATTACTGGAGAAAAAACTAAAGGTACATAACAGTAACAAAGAATAGTGTGACTACAGTTTTTCTCAATTGCTAAAACACTAAAACCCATTGGCTCAACAAAGTTCTCAGTTGCCTGAACTCATTTAGATAATTGTTCAGTCTGTTGTCAATACATTAAACCATTTCTCATGATGGTAAAACACAATTTGCAGATCTCACTTAGACTTTTCACCAAAACTCTAAATATGTTCTCATTCTCAAGATAGATAGATAGATAGATAGACAGATAGATAGATATTGATCCCAAAAATGGGAAATTACAGTGTTACAGCAGCAAAATATCAGTCATATAGCACAGAATATACATTAAATACTAGGATACAATATACATTAAAGTAGGGATGTCCAGATCCGATCACGTGATCGGAAATCGGGCCCGATCACGTGGTTTCAGACTGGATCGGAATCGGATGTTACCTCCCGATCAGGACTGGGATATATATGTATATATATTCTCATTATTTTTTAACACATCTATAGTTATGCGGTGGCCAGAGTTAGACCCTTTTGACTCCACACAGAAACAGCAACGCGTGCGGCATGACATCACTTTGTTGCAGAGACGCTATTGGTTAAAATTCCGGCAAAGTAGAACACGGAAGCAGCTTGAAGCGGAAAGTGCGAGTATGTCTGCGGTCTGGAGGTATTATAAAGTTGAATTATTATAGAAGTATCGGATCGGGACTCGGTATCGGTAGATACTCAAAATCAAATGACTCGGACTTGGACTCGAGGGCAAAAAAACCTGATCGGGACATCCCTACATTAAATAATAGGACACAATATACATACATACAGTATACATGAAATAATAATAGGATAGAATAAAAGAATACAAGAATAAATATTTAAAATATATACAAGTTGGACATACAAAATGTACAACTGCTTACCTAGTAATGATAAAGCTGTAGATAAAACTATTGTGCAAGTTAGACTTAGTGCAGTTGTGATGATCCGAAGCTGTCGGAGCCTCTTAGAGAAGGTGCTCCTCTGTTGGACCAGTGTCCACCACAGCTTCAAATGTCTCCTGTTTGCAGCCAATAACGGAGCCAGCCTTCCTGATCAGTTTGTTCAGTCTGTTTGTGTGGCTGGCTCCGATGCTGCTGCCCCAGCAGATGGCGGAGGAGAACAGAGCGCTGCTGGGAACAGCGGTCTTCTGGAAGACTTGGAGTTAAGCTTTTCTTTGATGTGTTCGGAGCTTTGCTGACCGGATACGCTAAAGTTTAATCTATCAACTATAGCTTCTCTTCCTTCTTCGTTGCTCTGCCTGGTTGTAGTGCTATCCTATTGCGTGCAGAGGGAATTTGAAAGACAACCGTTTATCCCGCCCCTCGGATTGACACCTGTCAATGGTGAGTTCCCAGACCCAACATCTGGATGTGGGTCTGGCTTGTCAGGCTATCTCTCCAGCATCATGCAGAAAGTTTTCTTCATCACATTGGATGTCTGCATCATCTCTAAATACTAATGAATGTGGTGTTTCCATTACTTTCTGATAAACAGTAAGAACACAGTTTTACTATCGTAAAGATATAGTGTTTTTTTCACTTTTTTTTTTTACAGCTGTGTATATAACCTCAGACATCTTACCTGGACATGTTAGTATCTTTGCTCTTTTACCTGTTTCTCTCAAACGGTACAATGTATAATTAATTATTTCTTATTTGGTGTTTGTATACAAAAAAAAGTCTTTCTGATCTTTCTCTGTGTAAATACTGTATATGTTCACTAACTAGTCTAAAACAAGAGACCTGCTCAGGCTTTCAGCTGAAATTCCAATCAGCAGTGTTTGATAGGCACCAGACTGAAATCTATTCTGTTTTGACTGTGTGGTTAACAGTGTTGACAGCAGTGGGTTAGCATTTGAACAAAGTGCTGTAAATCTACAGTGTTGTACACGTTGTGGTTAAAGCCATGAGATAAGTGTGTAGAGTTTTGAAAACTGTGTCAAGCAATGAAAAACCAACTAGAGATTGGTCCACGTGAACTGCTGCTGTGCAGACTGCAGTTAGAGTTTTTCACATGTGACTCATGTTGTGTCGTTTAGTCATCGCAAAAAACTGTAATAACATTTCAGTCCGCCAATTCCATACAAAGACCAGGCAAAGCCCATGTTACAGGGCTGACTTTAACGAGCTAAGTTAGCATCGCTGTTCAAGCTGTACAAGAACGTTAACATCAGCACGCTCCAAAAAGTAGCAAACTGTCACTGCCGCTATAACAACATCAAGTAAATTGTAAATGCACTGCAACAATGATGCTGAAGACATAAATTAAATTTTTTATTTAACCAGGAGAAATCCCATTGAAATTCAGAATCTCTTTTTCAAGGGAGTCCTGGCCAAGACAGCAGTATGATAGTTCCATATTTAAAATATACAGTAAAAACAGACATCAAACAGAAATTAACATCATCTCAACATAATCACCAGCAGCACTCAGTAGCAGCACATGTGCATTTAGTACTCAAGTAATCCTTTATCCTAATTTTAAACTGTATCAATGTTGGTAGGTAGTCTAATTTAAGATGTTTCTGCAGTTAATACAAGGATGATGGAGCAAAAATTTAAAGGCACTTTCACCGAAAACAGTTCGCGTTCGGGGAATGTCATACATAATTTGCCCATTTGATCGAAGATTACATGTCCTGGTAGTGACTTTAGGAGTCAGGAGAGAACATAAATAAGGAGGCAGTTTACACAGTATGGCCTTAAAAAGAAAAATATACCAATGCTCCAACCTGCGATTATGCAAAGAAGGCCAACTAACGCTCTCATACAAGCTACAGTGATGAGTACGAAAACTAGAATTAGTTACAAATCTTAGTGCTGCATGGTACACTGAGTCCAGCATTTTCAGAGAAGATTGATTTGCAATCATGTATAAAATATCACCATAATCCAGCATTGACAGAAATGTTGCTTGTATAAGTGTTTTTCTCGCACTAAAAGAGAAACAGCCTTTGTTTCTATAATAGAAACCCAACTTCACTCTAAGTTTTTTTGTTAGACCCTCTATTTGCTGCTTGAAGGACAAACTTTCTTCTAAGAAGAAGCCAAGGTATTTGTAGACTGATACTTGTTCAATTACTCTCTCATCTAGAGTAACAATCTGACAAACATTGTCTGTGTTCCTTGATTTAGAGAAGCACATCATTTTAGTTTTGTCAGAGTTTAATACAAGTCTCAATTTTTGAAAATTCTACTGAATAATGTTAAAAGCAGATTGCAGGTCCTCTAAGGCCTTTGTTATCCTTAATTAGAGGCAGAACAATACAAAATGGTGTTATCCGCATAAAAATGACACTTTGCTTTTGCTACATTCTGACACAAGTCATTTATATAAATAGTAAATAAAATGGGCCCCAAAATGGACCCCTGAGGGACACCATTTTGTATAAGTAATGAGTTTGAGGACACACCATCAACCTGAACACTTTGTGTTCTGCCACTCAAGTAGTCGCCAAACCATTTGACTGCTTTTAAAGACATTCCAATATCCACCAATCTCTGAGACAGGACAGAGTGGTCAACTGTATCAAACGCCTTTGACAGATCCAAAAACAGCGCAGCACAATATTCTTTAGAATCAATAGCACTTATTAAATCATAACACTTTCATGGTGGCAGTGACAGTGCTGTGTTTTTTACGAAAACCAGACTGCAAATCATTTAAAATGTTTTTTGTTACTAAATAATCTTTCAACTGGTCACTTATAAGCCCTTCTAAAACCTTGGCTAAAACTGATAGCTTAGATATTGGCCTATAATTATTTGGATTTGATCGGTCACCACCCTTTAATAAAGGAGTGACATATGCTGACTTCCATACACTAGGTATTAATCCAGTTTCAATAGTCAGGTTGAAGATGTGTGTCAAAGGTTCTGCAATATGTTCAGCAGCAATATTTAAAAAATACGGATCCAACCCATCAGGACCAGAGGATTTCTTAGCGTTCAACCCTAAAAGAGCATCATATACCTCCTGTGTTGCAATAGGAACAAGATCAAAATTGAAAGGTACATTTTCCCCAGACAGAGTAATCCTCTTGTGTCATCTGTTGTTGTGTTGCATGCTCAAACAACAACCCAGAAGGTATAAAGTGCTCCTTTAGGGAATCTAGCATCTTTTTATTGTCTGTAATAATTTTATCATTCAACTTCAATGCATTTGGCAACATAGTATCTCTAGAGTCTGAAGACAGTGATTTTATAACTTTCCAAAATCTAGAGGGGTTAGCTGAACTTTCACATAATTCATTTACATAAAAATCTGATTTAGCTCTGCGTATTTGAGAGACACATTTGTTTCTCAGGTGCCTAAAATATTGCCAGTCTGAGCTGTTTTTGGATTTCTTTACCGTTGCCCAAGCAAGATCACGCTCATGAATTAAATCAGACAATTGTTCTGAAAACCACGGATTATCACGCCCTTTAATCTTATATTTCCTAACAGGAGCATGTTTGTTTATAATGTCCAAAAAAAGTGATTTTAAATATTGCAATGCTATCTCGGGCTCCGGGATCAAATTTACACTGGTCCAATCACAAAGATTAAGATCAATTAAAAAAGCTTGTTAACAGAACGACTTAAGATTCCTCTTAATTATAATACGCGGTTTACATTTAGATATCCTGGTATCTCTCACGCCCGCAATAATGCAGTAATCACTCAAATCATTTGCAAAAACAACAGTAGCTTTGTATTTCTGTGGCACATTGGTTAAAAACTAATCAAGTAACGTAGACTTTTCAGGATGTTTAGGGTTTGGCCTAGTAGGCGAGTCTATAATTTGGGTCAAATTCGCTGAGTCACTTTTAAATCAGATGCTGGAGTTAACCAGTCCCAATTTAAGTCACCCATTAAAACCAATTCGGTATATTTTATAGATGACAAACAATCAGACAATGAGGACAATGTCTCCTTTGGTGCAGAAGGAGGTCTATAACATCCCGCAACTGTTAAAATACAATTCTTTGATAATTCAATTTTCAATAGCTATTCAAATTGTTTAGGCACAGACTTGGATATTTGTACTGTTGCCTGCAAACTATTTTTTACATAGATCACCACTCATATATAAATATAACTATCAGGAGTGGATCTACCCAGCCATGTCTCAGATAACACCATAATATCAACATTTGTCGATTTGGCCCAAATTCTGACCATATAAATTGGCTGTAGCTGGTAGAAACCCAGGCTGTAGCTGGAGTAGGAGGCCAGGCTGTATCTGACAACCGTCTCTGAAACATTTGACAAGGCTTCTTCATAGTCTTCATGTAGTTTACAGTTTTTTTTCAACTGCTTACACACAAAATCTTTTCATGTCACACGATTTTTGAAACCTCTCACTCAAAGTGCAAAATTACACAGAAAATCTCCAAAACCATAAACTATTTCTCAGCCTTTCACTCAGTTTTCAATCGCATAAAACACTTTTTTCAAAACATTACACACAATTCTCTACCTAAGACACAAACATCTAACAGGAAGTGACTTGCTTTCCTTTTCTAAACACAACCAATCAAAATGCTACACTTATTTACCAGGGCACACACACACTCCTCACATTTGCAAACACATTATGTCATAACTGAACACTAACCAATCATTGCTTTAGTATAGGCCTATACAGAGGTCAAAGGTCAGATTACCTGTTTGGAACAATGGATGTCAACAATAGACAGAGAGGAAGAGGAGGAGGAGGGAGAGACAGGGGACAACAACGAGGAGGAGGAGGAGGAGGAGGAGGAGGAGGAGGAGGGAAGAAGAGGAAGATGGAGAGCCATCTCTGATGAGATCAGGGCCACACTTATTCATCATGTGATCAACCACGGATTGACCAATGAGAGAAGCCCATCTTGAGTAGCTTTACAGTGGCGTCCATACTGCATGCAACTATCTAATAACTATTTCAGCATTACTAATCAATCAGACTTTGTTTTGCACAAAGTGCATACAATCCCCCCCCGCCCCGACACACAAGCACGCACAAACACACACACACACCCACACACACACACACACACACACACACACACACACACATACACACACACACACACACACACACACACACACACACACACACACATATTCTTTATTCTAAAAATGATACCTTTGGTTTACATATGTTTGTACTTTTGTTTTCTTGTTTCGTGCTACTGTATACAACACTGAGCTCCTCTTACCAACGTGATGTTTGACTGTAACTGTCCAACCCCTCTCAGCAGATGACTTTCTCTCTACAACATTATAAATGGAGATATAAGTCTATGAAAGACAAAAGAGCTTTAGATTTAGAACAACAGTGTGTACATGGTATATCCAAAAATGTACTATTATGAAAAAGGTGTTTGCCATTTGATGTAAATGCTTCATGTTGAGATGTGTTTCTGGTATTTTGAATGCAGTGTTTGATTTTGAAGGAGATGTGAGGCATTTAGCATTTTGTGTGTGCAGTTTTGGGAATTGTGTGTAGAGTTTTGAAAAAAGGAGACCTAGTTTTGAAAACGTGTGTAAGCAGTTGGAACAAACTGTAACAGCGGTGGCATCCATACGTGTTGTATTACCTCCATCTACTGGAGAGCTCTGGGATCATTACCACCATCTACCAAAATACTAAGAGCATGTACAAATGATAAAATACGAGTTACAAGTTAGACGCATGGACACAGATCAGCATTTACAGATACAAATCTCTCTGCATTCATTTGTGAATCGTGTTTCACAAGTTGCAAATACTTGAGACTGTTTTAGCACCATATGTGTGTGTGTGTGTGTGTGTGTGTGTGTGTGTGTGTGTGTGTGTGTGTGTGTGTGTGTGTGTGTGTGTGTGTGTGTGTGTGTGTGTGTGTCTGTGTGTGTGTGTGTGTGTGTGTGTGTGTGTGTCTGTGTGTGTCTGTCTGTGTGTGTGTGTGTGTGTGTGTGTATGTATGTGTGTGTGTGTGTGTGTGTGTGTGTGTTTGTGTGTGTGTGTGTGTGTGTGTATGTGTGTGTGTGTGTGTCTGTGTGTGTGTGTCTGTGTGTGTCTGTCTGTGTGTGTGTGTGTGTGTGTGTGTGTGTGTGTGTGTGTGTGTGTGTGTGTGTGTTGAAGATAAGAAGGTAGATTTTGTTCTATTAGGGAAACATTTGATCCATAAATGTAGATATTAAAATATATATATATTTTAGAAGAATGACTTCAATCTTTGGTGGAAGTCATTGAAACGGGTTAAGGAGAAAAAAGCCCTTAAATTGATTTCTTGACTTGAATCTCTTAAGTTAATTTTTATTTCTTTTCTCTTCTTGTATTTCCTTCTTTATGTTGATTAGTTATGTAGAAGCTCCTAGGTTTGGTTTCTATGACGACCCGAGGCTAAAGCTCTATTTCTGAAGTGGATTTGTAAACGTTTCTTGTTTGTTTGTTTGTTTGTATATCTGTACTCTGAATAAAGAAATAAAAAAAGAAAAAGAAAGTGTAAATAAAGGGGTTGCTCCGTGTTGTCGGGGCTGAACGTGTCCCAGCTGATCTCTATTATCATGTGACTCATGTTCAGGGCGTTTCCTGTTTAAAGTTTACTTTCTCTTTCACACAGGTTGTGTCGCAGTTAGTTTCCTCCGTTTGGAGCTCCAGCTGAAGGTAATGTAATGTACTTTTCTCTTAGTTTAGTTTGAGAGTTTTGAGAACATAACTGATGAATACACTGTTAGAGTCACGTTTACAGTGTGCATTATATTTATCACTTAATTATCATTATAGTTTCTAGATTTCAGAGTCTAATTTCTTCAGTGTCTTTCCTATGTCCGTATATACGAGGAAGTAAAGGAAACTCGGCCTCTGTTAAAGAAAAAAAAACAGTGAGAGAAAGCAAACAAACTGTTGTACACTTTGCCTGAAAAGCGAGCAGTGGAAGTTAATAATTTACTTAGGTAATTTATATTTTAGCCCCAAGAAAGAGAGAGAGAGAGAGAGAGAGAGAGAGAGAGAGAGAGAGAGAGGGAGAGAGAGAGAGAGAGAGAGAGAGAGAGAGAGAGAGAGAGAGAGAGAGAGAGAGAGAGAGCAATCTGACATAGGTTATCATATATCCCGGTCCAAAGTTCCTGGACCTGATCACAGGACCAGAGGACATGAAGTAACTGTCTGTCCTCTGTCTTACTGTGTCTCTAATCATTAACATGACTGTCTCTTATCTCCAAGTGGAAACGACTGTCTGCCTCTCCATGTTACCAACACTCTTTCCAAGTGATCTCTAATGTTTTCCCCAACCCTCCAGCTAAATGCCTCTTCATACGACAGCCAGATTTCAACAGAGACCAGGCTAAATAACTCAGAAAATGATTACAAGTTATTGTTGTCAAATCTTTTACTTTGTAGTTTATGTTTGTTGGTTTAACATTTATGTCTCTTTGTCGTCGTGCATTTTTAAAAGTGCTGTTGTCAGCGTTTTGAGGCTCCAGAGGTGTCTTTGATAAACGTCCAGAGTAGAACTACAGCAGCTGATGATGCATTCAGCTGACAGTGATGTGAAAGAGACAAGAAGAGCCAATGAGAAATGATGTTGTTTCCTCTGCAGATGAGAGGCTGAGTTCAGCAGCATGGATCAGTGTGAGGACAGAGAGACCACTCTGTGTGGGGAACAGGACCGCCAGACCAAAGCTCAGAGGTGAGACCACCATCTCTAACTGTCCAGCACTCACATCACTCCACCACCTGAAATACACAAACTGGTAGTGATGATGAGACACACTCATGATCTTCTATGAAGTACTTTACTCAGTATACTGGGAGAGAGAGTGCTGCAACGTGGCCATCGTTCCTCTCTCTCTCTCTCTAACGCCTACCAGACACTAGAAGACTCTGAACAGACTAAAGTCTGACACCATCTCACATCTAACGTTAAAGACACACTGTAGTCCCAGGTCAGAGGAACTGTGAGGTGTCTGTCTGTCTGTCTGTCTATCGGTCTGTCTGTGTGTCTGTCTGTCTGTCTGTCTGTCTATCGGTCTGTCTGTGTGTGTGTGTCTGTCTGTCTGTCTGTCTGTCTGTGTGTGTGTGTGTGTTTATGTCTGTCTGTCTGTCTGTCTATCGGTCTGTCTGTGTGTGTGTGTCTGTCTGTCTGTCTGTCTGTCTGTGTGTGTGTGTGTGTTTATGTCTGTCTGTCTATCGGTCTGTGTGTGTGTCTGTCTGTCTGTGTGTGTGTGTGTGTGTGTGTGTGTGTGTCTGTCTGTCTGTCTATCGGTCTGTGTGTGTGTGTGTGTGTGTGTGTGTGTGTGTGTGTGTGTGTGTGTGTGTGTGTGTGTGTGTGTGTGTTTGTGTTAAGTGATAAAAAGCTTGGATAAAACTGACCAAAACACCAGGGGAAAGCGACAAAAGTGTTAAAAAAGTTTTTAAGTTAAAATTTTGACCCAGAAAAACAAAAGGTTGCGCGGTCGACAGGAAGACAACACGAGGGTTAAATGTACTTATTAGTACTTAGTATTACAAGTAAAAGTAAGAAAAACCATTGATAATGAACTTTATGGCCAAAGGTGTCATCATCTGTTACCATGGCAGCAGAGCCTGCAGCAGGTGCTTCCATGACACCATCAGTCATTATGCTTCCTCCTCTTCTTCTTCAGTTTTGGCCTATGGTTGTTTTTTGGGCATCACATCACCAACTGGAACCGAGCATTATCTTGGCAATCTAGGAGCAGTGATTCACCAAACCTGCTTTCTTCCAGTGGAACAAATTTCTTCTGATTTTGTTGAAACGAGTAACTAAGATGCTTCGGGGGAATGTAGTGGAGTAAAAGTAGACATTTTATTTAAGAAATGTAGTGGAGTAAAAGTAAAAGTTTCTGGAAATATAAATAACAAAGTAAAGTACAGATACGTGAAATTGTACTTAAGTACAGTAGCGAAGTATTTGTACTTTGTTGCATTCCAACACTGTCCAGCTGTCATCCTTTCTCTCTACAGTCTAAAGTTACCTGCACATACAGGACATTACCATCATATCTAGAATAACAACTATCATCATATAAGACATGAGAGAATATGCATAGGAAATGATTTCCCACTATCATCACCATTATTCACACACACCTCTGTCTATGTTGTGTTGAAGCCCAGAGCAGCAGCTCACACCTGACTCTGATGGACCTGAACCTGGACCTAAACCAGAACCCAGCTGTGTGTCCATGAAGAGTGACCGGTCTAAGAATTGGCCTGAGAAGTTCAAAGATGGACGTCACTCTGTTGATACAAGGTGAGGATTTAAAACTGAGAAAAACACAACAGAGTGTTTGTGTCAGATTCTCAACTGTGAGTCGTTGGTGTAAACTGGCAGCTTTCAGAACGCTGCAGACCGGAGCATTGCAAGTATCTGCAAGTTTCAACTCGTCTCATCCAGAATCTTTGGTCTGAACTGGACTTTAGCAAGCAGGCCACCCATAATCCTTTACTGGGGCAGGTGGCCTTGCCAAGAATAACAGAACAGCAGGGGGCAACACACAACCAACCTGCTCCTTACCATGCATATCTGATAGTGGTCTACAGTATGGAGCCCACCTGTGTGTTTCACATGGATTCACTCTGTACCTTTAAAACTGTTGTGTTTCAGTAAAAAACACTTTTCTCCTGGATGGCATGACAAAACAATGAACACATATTGTTTGAAATGTATAAACAATCCATTGTTGCACAGTGTTCTGGGTCAGTGCAGATTATATTCAGTTTTTATGTGTTTCTATCAGGAGAAAGCTGGAAGAACCAGAACCCAGCTGTGTGTCCATGAAGAGTGATCGGTCTAAGGGTTTGATTATAACCTTCAAAGATGGACGTCACTCTGTTGATCAAAGGTGAGGATTTAAATATGAGAACAAAAGAAACTGTGCTGCCTTCCAGTTGGTCTCATCCATCAAACACTGTTGATCATCTTTCCAACCTGTTCAGCTTTGGGGCATCGTTCTCTGGTGTTGTAGCTCATTTTTAGAGCAAAACTCTGCCGTGTACTCATGTTTTGTTGTTCTCATCTGACAATATTTTCTGTTGTTTTAGATTTGGTTCGGCCCAATATTCACTTGTTTTGTGTTCACACTAAGTTTGTTCAAACAAACCAAGAGGAGTCCTTAGTGAAAGACACTAGTTGTAGCACTTGTTTGCTTCTTAGTTCTTCCTGTTGAATCACAGTGGGATCAGCAGTACGACCAACAATTTAATGTCAGGTGAAACCATCTGATTCCATGCTGTAATCAACACTTTAAGTCAGAGGACATTTACCTTGTGTGTGTCTCTGTGTGGACAGACATGATGTGAGCTAATTCTTCCTGATCCCTCCACAGAGTGGACCAGGAGATCTCAGAGGTTCCCAGTGGTCAGTCTACCCAGCAGCATCAAACACACCTGGACTCCATATTTATGGTCTGTATATGTACAACAACTACTTTTACATCTATCTTGTTCACAATCATCTGGTGCACTTTATAGACCAGGGGATTGTCTGTCCAACATGGATCTGATGTTTGCTTCCATGATTTCAGTCTGATTTGATTCATATAATCTTCTGTTCCAGCTGCTGGAGGATGACATTGTCACGTTTGTGAAGAACGAGCTGAAGAAGATCCAGAAGGTTCTGAGTCCAGATTACCCAGAATGCTCAGAGAATCAGAGGGAGGGTGAGGAGGTGTTGGATGGTGAGGATGAAGAGCAGAGGAGGAGCAGCAGAGAGGCATTTCTAAAGATCACACTGCACTTCCTGAGGAGAAGGAAGCAGGACGAGCTGGCTGACTGTCTGCAGAGCAGTAAGAGGATTTATATATTTAGGGGAAGTAATCTGTCATATGTAATTTAGAAATCGCTTATTGATCTTTTTTGTTGTGTGTTCATTCAGGAAGTTATTCTGGAGTTTGTAAGCGTAAACTGAAATCTAACCTAAACAACAAGTTCCAGTGTGTGTTTGAGGGGATTGCTAAAGCAGGAAACCCAACCGTTCTGAATCAGATGTTCACAGAGATCTACCTCACAGAGGGAGGGACTGCAGAGGTCAATGCTGAACATGAGATCAGACAGATTGAAACAGCATCCAGGAAACCAGACAGACCAGAAACAACAATCAGACAAGACGACATCTTTAAAATACCACCTGGAAGAGAAGAACCAATCAGAACAGTGATGACAAAGGGAGTGGCTGGCATCGGGAAAACAGTCTTAACACAGAAGTTCACTCTGGACTGGGCTGAAGACAAAGCCAACCAGGACATCCAGTTCATATTTCCATTCACCTTCAGAGAGCTGAATGTGCTGAAAGAGAAAAAGTACAGCTTGGTGGAACTTGTTGATTACTTCTTTAGTGAAACCAAAGAAGCAGGAATCTGCAGGTTTGAAGAGTTCCAGGTTGTGTTCATCTTTGACGGTCTGGATGAGTGTCGACCTCCTCTGGACTTCCACAACACTGAGATCCTGACTGATGTCACAAAGTCCACCTCAGTGGGTGTGCTGCTGACAAACCTCATCAGGGGCAAACTGCTTCCCTCTGCTCGCCTCTGGATAACCACACGACCTGCAGCAGCCAATCAGATCCCTCCTGGGTGTGTTGACATGGTGACAGAGGTCAGAGGCTTCACTGACCCACAGAAGGAGGAGTACTTCAGGAAGAGATTCAGAGATGAGGAGCAGGCCAGCAGAATCATCTCCCACATCAAGACATCACGAAGCCTCCACATCATGTGCCACATCCCAGTCTTCTGCTGGATCACTGCTACAGTTCTGGAAGACGTGTTGAAGACCAGAGAGGGAGGAGAACTGCCCAAAACTCTGACTGAGATGTACATCCACTTCCTGGTGGTTCAGTCCAAACAGAAGAACGTCAAGTATGACCGAGGAGCTGAGACAGATCCACATTGGAGTACAGAGAGCAGGAAGATGATTGAGTCTCTAGGAAAACTGGCTTTTGAGCAGCTGCAGAAAGGCAACCTGATCTTCTATGAATCAGACCTGACAGAGTGTGGCATCGATATCAGAGCAGCCTCAGTGTACTCAGGAGTGTTCACACAGATATTTAAAGAGGAGAGAGGACTGTACCAGGACAAGGTGTTCAGCTTCATCCATCTGAGTGTTCAGGAGTTTCTGGCTGCTCTTCATGTCCATCTGACATTCACCAACTCTGGAGTCAACCTGCTGTCAGGAAAACAAACAACATCAACACGTTTCTACCAGAGTGCTGTGGACAAGGCCTTACAGAGTCCAAATGGACACCTGGACTTGTTCCTCCGCTTCCTTCTCGGTCTTTCTCTTCAGACCAATCAGACTCTCCTTCGAGGCCTGCTGAAACAAACAGGAAGTAGCTCACAGACCAATCAGGAAACAGTCAAGTACATGAAGGAGAAGATCAATGAGAATCTGTCTGCAGAGAGAAGCATCAATCTGTTCCACTGTCTGAATGAACTGAATGATCGTTCTCTAGTGGAGGAGATCCAACAGTCCCTGAGTTCAGGAAGTCTCTCCACAGATAAACTGTCTCCTGCTCAGTGGTCAGCTCTGGTCTTCATCTTACTATCATCAGAAGAAGATCTGGACGTGTTTGACCTGAAGAAATACTCTGCTTCAGAGAAGGCTCTTCTGAGGCTGCTGCCAGTGGTCAAAGCCTCTAAAAAAGCTCTGTAAGTACAGCGATAGTTGGACTCATATGTCATAACTTAAAGACTCTGCTGTCTTTTCAACTTCTTGATTGTTTTTTCTTCATTACCGTCTCTTCAGGCTGAGTGGCTGTAACCTGTCAGAGAGAAGCTGTGAAGCTCTGTCCTCAGTTCTCAGCTCCCAGTCCTCTAGTCTGACAAAACAAAAACAAAAATGTGAATGTTTCCAAAGTAATTTGTTCTGATTTAGAATCACATCATAGATAATGAAATATGAACTGTGACTGAGATCCAGAAATCATTATATCATGTGAGTTTGATTACTGGACTTCTGTTTATTCCTTCAATGTTTCCATTTTGTTTAGAGTAGAGCAGCAAGATTTAAACATGCTGAGAAGGGTTTTCACATACTGTATCACCAAAAGTCCAGACCCAACATTTAAGCACAAATGTTATTTGTCTAATATAATTTGGATCACATCAGCTGTGCCACTGACACGTCAATAATTAAGTGTGTGGACGTATAGTAGCTAAATCTATCCATGAAAAAAAATATTTTGGTCAGTAGATATTTTAGTTATAAACAGATTAAGTTAGCCAAGCAGTTAGGTGTTTATATGTACAGTAGTTATTGCATTTTGAAAAATTCCATGATCTCTACCGTTACAAAGCTAACATTAACTTAAGATGACTGGCTGACTAACGTTTAACAGGGAGGGACTACAAATCGTCTCTTTTGCTTTTCTTCATTTTGAGATTGAATTTCCCCACAATATGAATACAGTTTGATTATAACCTTTATTTAGTTGGAAACCGTTGTTGTATAATCTCTTTATTACATGAGAGGGTTTGATTTAACATCATATTATCACTTCAGTCATGCTTACGATCCTCGGTACCAGCGCAGCGGTCCTAGCCGCATCACTGATGTGCCAATAATGACGTTAAATCAAACCCTCTCATGTAATATTGCTTAATTCAGTCATGATTAATGATCATGTTTTCCAACATGTTTAGAGTAGAGCAGCAGATATTTAAACATGCTGAGAAGGGATGTCATGTACTGTATCACCAAAAGTCCAGACTCAACTCAACTCTAAATTATTATTATTATAATATATCGTAAAGCACCTAAGTTATCAAGTATGAACTATGGCTGAAATTGAGAACCTAATTTGTTTTTTCTTATGTGAATTTGTCACAATTAGTTATCATGTTTCCAACTTGTTTAGTATAATATGGCAAGAATTTTAACATGTTAAAAATCGATTTCATATTCTCTATCACCGAAAGTCCAGACCTAAACATATATATATACATATATATATATATGTATATATATATAAACACAAATGTTATCTGTCGTCTTCATTACCATCCCTCCAATAAAGCTCTGTAAGTGTGATTTATTGGCATAATGTGTATAATCTCTTTATTACACATTAATAATTACACATTACATCTCTTTATGAGGTTGAATATGATTCAACCTCATATTATTACTTCAGTCATGCTTACGAACGTCGTGCCAATAATGATGTTGAATCAAACCCTCTCTTGTAATATTGCTTAATTCAGTCATGATTAATGATCATGTTTCCAACTTGTTTAGAGTAGAGCAGCAGATATTTAGACATGCTGAGAAGGGATTCATATACTGTATCACCAAAAGTCCAGACTCAACATATAAACACAATCGCTTTTTGTCTTCTCATAAGATATTTCTCTAAACGTTAAGCTTCATGAAATTTAAACCGCCCTTCTCAAGTCAGGTTTTAAAATTTAACAATTCGGAAATCTTTGAATGTTTCCAAAACATTTTGTTCTTATTTATAATATGTTGGAAAGCATGAAGTATGAACTATGGCTGAGATTGAGAACCTCATTTTTTAAAAATCTTATGTGAATTTGAATACTGGATGTCTTTTTACTCCTCATTCAGTCACAATTAGTTATCATGTTTCCAACTTGTTTAGAATAATATTGCAAGAATTTCAACATGTTTAAAATGGATTTCATATTCTCTATCACCAAAAGTCCAGACTTAACATATAAACACAAATGTTATCTGTCTTCTTCATTACCGTCCCTCCAACAAAGCTCTGTAAGTGTGATTTATTCATCATCAAATAATCTGATATCTTTCAACAGGAGTTAATAAATACCTTGTTTCCTTCCTGTCGTCTCTCCAGACTGAGTGGCTGTAACCTGTCAGAGAGAAGCTGTGAAGCTCTGTCCTCAGTTCTGAGCTCTGAGTCCTCTAGTCTGAGAGAGCTGGACCTGAGTAACAACAATCTGCAGGATTCAGGAGTGAAGCATCTGTCTCCTGGACTAGAGAGTCCACACTGTAAACTGGACACACTCAGGTCAGATCAAGAACAGTAATCTTTAAAACACAGTATTGAAAAATACTTTGGTAACAAAAATGTGAATGTTTCCAAAGTAATTTGTTCTGATTTAGAATCACATCATAGAGAATGAAATATGAACTGTGACTGAGATCCAGAAATCATTATATCATGTGAGTTTGATTACTGGACTTCTGTTTATTCCTTCAATGTTTCCATTTTGTTTAGAGTAGAGCAGCAAGATTTAAACATGCTGAGAAGGGTTTTCACAGGGTATCACCAAAAGTCCAGACCCAACATTTAAGCACAAATGTTATTTGTCTAATATAATTTGGATCACATCAGCTGTGCCACTGACACGTCAATAATTACGTGTGTGGACGTATAGTAGCTAAATCTATCCATGAAAAAAAAATATTTTGGTCAGTAGATATTTTAGTTATAAACAGATTAAGTTAGCCAAGCAGTTAGGTGTTTATATGTACAGTAGTTATTGCATTTTGAAAAATTCCATCATCTCTACCGTTACAAAGCTAACATTAACTTAAGATGACTGGCTGACTAACGTTTAACAGGGAGGGACTACAAATCTTCTCTTTTGCTTTTCTTCATTTTGAGATTGAATTGCCCCACAATATGAATACAGTTTGATTATAACTTTTATTTAGTTGGAAACCGCATCACTGATGTGCCAATAATGACGTTAAATCAAACCCTCTCATGTAATATTGCTTAATTCAGTCATGATTAATGATCATGTTTTCCAACTTGTTTAGAGTAGAGCAGCAGATATTTAAACATGCTGAGAAGGGATGTCATGTACTGTATCACCAAAAGTCCAGACTCAACTCAACTCTAAATTATTATTATTATAATATATCGTAAAGCACCTAAGTAAGCAAGTATGAACTATGGCTGAAATTGAGAACCTAATTTGTTTTTTCTTATGTGAATTTGTTGCAATTAGTTATCATGTTTCCAACTTGTTTAGTACAATATGGCAAGAATTTTAACATGTTAAAAATCGATTTCATATTCTCTATCACCAAAAGTCCAGACTTAACATATAAACACAAATGTTATCTGTCGTCTTCATTACCATCCATCCAACAAAGCTCTGTAAGTGTGATTTATCGACATAATGTGTATAATCTCTTTATTACACGAGAGGGTTTGATTCAACCTCATATTATTACTTCAGTCATGCTTACGAACGTCGTGCCAATAATGATGTTGAATCAAATCCTCTCTTGTAATATTGCTTAATTCAGTCACGATTAATGATCATGTTTCCAACTTTTTTAGAGTAGAGCAGCAGATATTTAGACATGCTGAGAAGGGATTCATATACTGTATCACCAAAAGTCCAGACTCAACATATAAACACAATCGTTATTTGTCTTCTCATAAGATATTTCTCTAAACGTTAAGCTTCATAAAATTTAAACCGCCCTTCTCAAGTCAGGATTTAAAATTTAACAATTCGGAAATCTTTGAATGTTTCCAAAACATTTTGTTGTTATTTATAATATGTTGGAAAGCATGAAGTATGAACTATGGCTGAGATTGAGAACCTCATTTTTTAAAAATCTTATGTGAATTTGAATACTGGATGTCTTTTTACTCCTCATTCAGTCACAATTAGTTATCATGTTTCCAACTTGTTTAGAATAATATTGCAAGAATTTCAACATGTTTAAAATGGATTTCATATTCTCTATCACCAAAAGTCCAGACTTAACATATAAACACAAATGTTTTCTGTCTTCTTCATTACCGTCCCTCCAACAAAGCTCTGTAAGTGTGATTTATTCATCATTAAATAATCTGATATCTTTCAACAGGAGTTAATAATAAATACCTTGTTTCCTTCCTGTCGTCTCTCCAGACTGAGTGGCTGTAACCTGTCAGAGAGAAGCTGTGAAGCTCTGTCCTCAGTTCTGAGCTCTGAGTCCTCTAGTCTGAGAGAGCTGGACCTGAGTAACAACAACCTGCAGGATTCAGGAGTGAAGCTGCTGTCGGCTGGACTGAAGAGTCCACACTGTAAACTGGAGACTCTCAGGTCAGGAGTCATCAACTCATTCAACTGATGACCATTTAAAATCTCTTTAGTTGATAAACAGCTAACATGTAGCTTTGTGTCTGTTTATACGACAAACTTTAGCTGTAGTTTTGAGACTCAGTAATTAAATACCACAGATGATTTTAAAGATTTATTATAAATCTGGTTCCTGTGTGTTGTTCTGTGTGTTTGCAGTCTGTCAGGCTGTCTGATCTCAGAGGAAGGCTGTTCTTCTCTGGTCTCAGCTCTGAGCTCCAACCCCTCCCATCTGAGAGAGCTGGACCTGAGCTACAATCATCCAGGAGACTCAGGAGTGAAGCTGCTGTCGGCTGGATTGAAGGATCCTCTCTGGAGACTGGACACTCTCAGGTACAAACGGAAATGAGATATTTGTGTAGCAAGTTTTAAAGGAAAACATCTCCATTAACTAAAATGATAATTTTTTTTTCTATGAGACAATCATCTAATGATAACAATGTGTAAATGCGCATATAGTCTGTTCTGCTCTCTGCTATGTTCAGTTATATTTTCCTCATTATTTATACGTTATTTCACCCAAAAGCTGTCCGCTATTAATTGATCTGTAGATCAGAGGTGGGCCGACAGGGCCAACAAGGCCTTCTCTGCTGGCCAAGAGATTGTCATAATCAGAAAGTTATAGTTTTTTAATTAAAGACCTATATATTCATTTCTAATATATATTTATATTTATCAATTTCATATGTATTTTATATATTGTATACGCTGCAAGTTTGTTTAAACTTTTAGATGTAAAGTTAATGAAAGAAAGGTGGATGTACTTTTTCTTCACATGATGAGCAGCTTTTGGTAAGTTTAATGGATTTTTCAGCATTTTAGTGAAATTATTTTACTAGCTATTACTGCTGGTTTTAGGTGTTAAAGATTGGAGCAGTGTCAGTGGCTGCTGGGCCTTTGTGTGTGCGTGGTGACGTGTGTGTTAAGACTCCGCTGCGTGGCTGGAATTTGTGGGCAGTTTCTTTGGTAATTCCATTCATTTTGACTATATGTGATGCAGCATCCTGTCATACTGCGTGAAAGTGATGCTTCAGTCAGCGTGTGTTCATGTCTCTGCAGTAGTGTATTAGGTGTCTCTAGGTGTTGAGCCTTGTGTTAAATCACGTTATTCCACACGGTAATGTCCTAGTGTCATGGTGAGGTTATTCAAAGGTGACTTAATAACTGTAAGGTAGTAGTGAAAGCCCAGCTGTAAAATACACGGCCCGCTACTGCCGTAGATAAACTGCTAGTTGCTATGGACGCTGCTATCACTGAACCCAGGGATCTCTCTCTCTCTCTCTCTCTCTCTCTCTCTCTCTCTCTCTCTCTCTCTCTCTCTCTCTCTCTCTCTCTCTCTCTGTGTCACTCTCTCTCTCAATTTCAATTTCCATTTCATGTTGCTTTATTGGCATGACAAGAAATACGTCTGTGTTGCCAAAGCATAACAACAAACATACATATAAACAACAACAAGGAGTAAATACATCTGATATAATAATACAAGTAAACAGGATAATTATGATATAAATGCAGATACTAAACAAATTATGTGCATGTCCCTCAAAGGATATGTTAAAACAATTAAATATATATATATATATATATATATATATATATATATATATATATATATATATATATATATACATACAAATAAACAAAAGAATAGAGAAATAAAAATGATAATATATACAAATTCTCTATTTATTTTGCCTTGTATTGTGGCAGGAGAAGACATATTTAGCTGCTAGCCATGCCGTGCTTTTATTTTCCCCTAATAAAAGAGGAAGCTTTTTGTCCTCAGTGTAGGTAGTGAAGCCTGGTATATGTTTTTCAAATTTTTGGAAATATTTGGTTCTTAAGTCTTCATATTTGGGACATGTACATAGGAAATGTAATTCTGTTTGGATATCCTGGTGGCAGTGTGTACAGACTCGTTCCTCTCTTGGTCTCCACTCTTTTAAATGTCGACCTCTTTCAATTTCCAGCTCGTGGTCACTGACTCTGGATTTTGTTAAAATTCGTATTTCTTTTGGATTTTTTGGTTTGAGATATTCGGCCAATTGGATATCTGTGTTGAGGGATTGATAACAGAGGAGTTTGTGTTGTATTTTATTTTCATTTTGCCATTGTTCTGTATACTCGTCTTTTAATTTAGTTTCATATCTTTTGATTGAAGACTGAGGATTGTGTCTGTGGCGGCTCTGAGGCTCAGTGTACCTGTCTCTCTCTCTACCTGTCTGTCTACTACTGACTGTGTTTAGCTCCGTGTACCTGTCTCTCTCTCTACCTGTCTGTCTACTACTGACTGTGTTTAGCTCCGTGTACCTGTCTCTCTCTACCTGTCTCTCTACTACTGACTGTTTGGTTCAGTGTACCTGTCTCTCTCGCTACCTGTCTGTCTACTACTGTGTTTAGCCCAGTGTACCTGTCTCTCTCTCTACCTGTCTGTCTACTACTGACTGTGTTTAGCCCAGTGTACCTGTCTCTCTCTCTCTACCTGTCTGTCTACTACTGACTGTGTTTAGCCCAGTGTACCTGTCTCTCTCTCTACCTGTCTGTCTACTACTGACTGTGTTTACCTCCGTGTACCTGTCTCTCTCTACCTGTCTGTCTACTACTGACTGTGTTTAGCTCTGTGTACCTGTCTCTCTCTCTACCTGTCTGTCTACTACTGACTGTGTTTAGCTCTGTGTACCTGTCTCTCTTTCTACCTGTCTGTCTACTACTGACTGTGTTTAGCTCTGTCTCTCTCCCTCTCTCTCTCTCTCTCTCTCTCTCTCTGTCTCTCTTTCTCTCTCTCTCTCTCTCTCTGTCTCTCTTTCTCTCTGTCTGTCTTTCTCTCTCTCAATTCAATTTGCTTTATTGTCATGAACAAAGAAAACATGTTGTTGCCAAAACAGTTTACAGTAAATAAATAGTATGACATCGATAGCCTGGATGCCAGCTGAACTTAGCCCCGCCCACAACATTCGAGGTCGGGAAGTTCGGTCTGGACTTGATCCGTTGAGGAGCAATTATGCTCGAACAAGAGCTGTTCGGACCAATCAAATTTTGAGGGCGGGCTTTATATGATGATGGACAGATACAGTAACGAACAGTAACGTCTCTCTCACACACACACACACATACACACACACACACACACACACACACACACACACACACACAGCTGTGACTCAGCTGTTCAAGTCACAGAGGCTGGTTTTAGAACGTAAGAGACTTCACCTGTTTCAACGGCCAATAGAGAAGTCAGCTGGTGATGTCAGCTAAAAACTATAGAAATGAAATTATCAATAATCTATTTTATTTCTACGTTACAAACAGCTTTACGAAATGGCAGAGTTTTAGACGGAGCGGAGCCTCAACAACCTGAAAGCATGGTAACGTTATATGGTGGAGAGAGATAGAGAGAGACTGAAGAGAGAGATAGAGAGAGACTGAAGAGAGAGAGAGAGAGAGAGATAGAGAGAGACTGAAGAGAGAGATAGAGAGAGACTGAAGAGAGAGATAGAGAGAGACTGAAGAGAGAGATAGAGAGAGACTGAAGAGAGAGATAGAGATAGAGAGACTGAAGAGAGAGATAGAGAGAGACTGAAGAGAGAGATAGAGAGAGACTGAAGAGAGATAGAGAGAGACTGAAGAGAGAGATAGAGAGACTGAAGAGAGAGATAGAGAGAGACTGAAGAGAGAGATAGAGAGAGACTGAAGAGAGGGAGAGAGAGACTGAAGAGAGAGATAGAGAGACTGAAGAGAGAGATAGAGAGAGACTGAAGAGAGATAGAGAGAGAGAGATAGAGAGAGACTGAAGAGAGGGAGCCCAGCGTTAGAACAAAGCTGTGAATCAGAGAAATAAAACGTGTTTTCTCTGATTCATCTCTAGAAACCCAACTGTATCCATCATGTCACTATCACTAACGTTATCCACATTCATATTTACACTAAACAAATGATATATCCAGCTACAATACAGTCTAAAAGTCGGGAGTTATGACGGAAGTGCATTGTGCAAAGAGTGGTTGCTACGGAGACGAAACACCGTCTCGTCTGTTGACAGTTGAGTTCCGTTGCTCTGATTGGTTGTAGGTCTATCCAATGAGTGCAGAGGAATTTTCTTTCCCTGTTGGGTTGAAAGCCGCCCCATAATCCCAATGGAGCGGTTTCAGACTCCCATTCTGACTAGAATCTGAGTCTGACCATGTCAGGTTATATATAGAACATATCACATATTAAAGTTGGTGGTCACTGAGCCTGTCTCTCTCTCTCTGACCTGTCTGTCTGAGTCTTTCTGTCTCTACGGCCAGCTGGTGGTCACTGAGCCTGTCTCTCTCTCTCTGACCTGTCTGTCTGAGTCTTCCTGTCTCGATGTCAGGCTACCTTTCTGCTGCATCTGTTGCTTTTTAGTTCCGTCTCCATGGTAACACACTTTGATGGGACAATGATTTTTTCATTTGATCCCAACTGATTCTAACTGTCAAAGTAGCTAAGCTAGCTAAGCTAGCTAAGCTAGCTAAGTTTCTGCTGTCAAGGCCAACAAATCTCCCCTCTTCAAACTCATCAGTTTAACTCTCAGTGTAGTGTCTATGTCTTAGGTTGCTTTCCCTGTTGATTTATTATTACAAGAGAGAAACATAGAGAAAAGTCCCCTCAGTCAGCTAGCCCTGTCCCTCAGCCCCCTCACCTCACAGCCCCCAGAACCTCAGGACCTCAGCCCCCAGAGCCTCAGGACACCCACCCCCCCCCCCTCAGCCCCCAGAGCCTCAGGACACCCACCCCCCCACCTCAGCCCCCAGAGCCTCAGGACCCCTCAGCTCCCTCACCTCACAGCCCCCAGAGCCTCAGGACACCCACCCCCCCCTCAGCCCCCAGAGCCTCAGGACCCCCCCCCTCAGCTCCCTCACCTCACAGCCCCCAGAGCCTCAGGACCCCCCCCAAACCATCTCGCCCAACCAAATCATCTGCAGACAATAACAGAAATACATGACCTATTGGAAAAACACAACTAAACGTCAAAACAAAATGGATTGTTACCTAGCCCTGAACCGAGAGTACACAGTAGCTGAATACTTGAGCACCATACGTGACCACAGACTCAGAAAGACTCTGAGCAGGTCCAGGCTGAGTGGACACAGTCTGGCTGTGGAAACCGGCCATGGACAGACCTGGCTGCCTCCAGAAGACAGGCTGTCAGCTGTGTCCACAGAGACAGGTGGAGACAGAGCAACACTTCCTGCTTCAATGTAGCACATATACTGACATCAGAACTCAGTTCCAAAATTAAATGTAAACTTGGTACCATAGATATAGAACAATAGATATGACATGTAATTCTGACTTGCCATTCCAGGATGGAACCACTTGGCGGCCATCTTACCAGGGTTAAGTTTTAGAATTACTTCAATTGGAACCAATGGGGAAAGAGGCTCATGTTGTCTTTATAATAATTATATTTTTCTACCAATACATCAATAGTGGTTTTAATTCAAAGTAATGACTGTAAGACAACTGTGCCTTTCTAGAAAGAAACAAAAAATAGAGATTTGGGTGGAATTCTGATTGATATAGCTCCAAGAGAATAAGTAATTTGTTCAATTATAAAGATAATCTCATAATTTTGCATTTATACTGCAGGTAATCATTTTATTTTTTCAATTTTGCCTGAACTTAATATGTAAAAACTGTCTTTGGTATTCTGAATGGCTAATATACATTAAACAATATTTTTTAACGTAGAAATCCTAAACAGATTCAGTATTATGGTCTATATAGCTGTAGTTACGATAAGACACATGAGAAACATCCAACTGTAATTTATTAATACATTTATTTATGTGTGTAGATTTTATCTCAACTATAAGACCACATTTCCCATCAACCCCGCTACTTCCTGTTTAGTGTTTGTTTTCTTCCTGTCAACCGGCCGGCATGGAGTTAGTTTAGACGATGAGTGGAGTAGTTGAAGAGCCTCGCTAGCTTCAATGAGTTCTTGTTGATAAAGACTAGAATGACTTCACCACAACTGCTGATGGACTTGTCGCAATTTTCATTGCGCTAACGTTATGTTATGGAAATTACATTTACGATAGTAATGCGGAGACTTTCCTTACCTCATCAAAACATGGATTATTAACTTTTAATTTGCTTTACTGAAAGGAAAATGGTGTAAAGGCATGAGGTAAGCTGACAACACTAGATGTTAATATCTGATGAGTGACAGCAGGATTCAACATGGCTAATGTTTGGGGAGCTAACGTTAGCTGGTGAAAATGTAACGTTAAGTGCTGCTGGTCGGTTAGGGCTCCGTGTTGCTGGATGTGGCTAATGTTGATTTGTGTAACGTAACGTTACTCTATGTGTAACGTTACATTTTAACGTACCGTTAGCTTGCTGGATTTGTCTTGAGATATTATAAAATGAGATTTAGGAGTAAAGAAGAGTACTTGTCGTTAACTTTAATTTAACTGAAAACTTAACACAGATTGAGTGAAATCAGCCGCAGCAGTCAATGTAGGGGTAATATTAACGACGAGTTAAAACCTGTTATAACGTTAACGTTACTAAATGTCTTATTTGAGGTCAAAAATCAATCAACTAAAAAAAATCAATCAACTAAAACAATGTTTGCTGTTCATAAATGCTGTTAAGAGCTAGCTAGCAATCACCACTAACCAGAGGTGGGACAAAGTCATTGTTATGCAAGTCACAAGTAAGTCTCAAGTCTTTGCCCTCGAGTCCCGAGTCAAGTCGAGTCAAAGATGAGGCAAGTCCCGAGTCGAGTCACAAGTCAAAGCCAACAAGTCTCAAGTCGAGTCCAAAGTCCTACCATTTTAGTTTCGAGTCATTTCAAGTCATTTCAGTTTCAGTGTATGCAATATTAAGAATATTTTCACTGCTTCAAAAGTCATAAGAAAGCCCTTTCTCTCAAGAAACTGAAGTCATATGCTTTATAGCAGTGGTTTTCAAAGTGGGGACGGGGACCCCTGGGTGCTGCGAGGGAGTGCTAGGGGGGGCATGGCAAGTTGGCATGAAAAGTATAGCAAAACAAAATAATTGAATAAATTAAATAACTAAAGTAAACCAAATTAAACCAAAAATAAGCTGAACAATATTCCCATTAGTTAAGAACTGCACTATAATAATCTATTGCATCTCTGAACATTACTACTGTAATCGTTATTATTTTATTTTATTACATGGCTTGGTTGAATTCCAATGTAGAATGCGACCTGTTATTTCTTGATAACAGACCGCTGCGAAGTATAACAGACCGTTGCCATGAAAAACAGAGCGTTGCTATGGACGCAGTTCGGTTTAGCGGAAGCAATACGCTCGTTTTTAAATCAATAAACTCCTTTTTAAATGAATATTTTGTGTCAAAGTATTTATTTGATAGGTAGCCATGTAATAAGCGGGATAATGTATAGCGAGGCGGTAGTTATAGCGAATACAACCCCTGATATGAAAAGGGAAGGCTAATGGTGGATCTACTGTGACTGTGTTATGGTAACGTTACTTTAAAACGGACGTTGACATGATGCTGGCGAGGTTTTCCATCTGAGTGTGCTACACTCATGTACCTCATATAATCAGGGTTCAAAAATCCCTATTTTTGTAAGCATGAACCAGCAAGGGAGACGTGCGTTTACTGTCTCGTTGAGACAGTAAATATGCAGCAGCTAGTATGTTACGGTACATACATCCGATAAGGTGCTTAGCATTCGTTCAAAACTTACCTTTCTTTTTGCAACTTCAGGTGTCGAACAAAGTTGGACGTTGTGGCAGCTCCGTCTGTAATCTTCGACCCGCATGTTTTGCAAATTGCAACTCTTTTTTTGTCGACTACCTCGTAATTTTTATAACCAAAAGAACCTATCTTCGGTATCATTTTGCCAACTGGCTCGTTGTTGCTCGTGCTTCATTGGTTGTCTTGCAATGTGCCTGCTTAGATGCTGTCGAATCAAAACAACGTGGGACTACAGTGATTGGATGTCGTGCAGGCAGCGTGCGTGCTCTCTGCATGCATACAGGTGGTGCACATTTTTTTCACAGATGCAGATAAACTGAGAGCGGCGCGGCCGTGTGAACATTTTCTTCCCCAGTTTTCATGGGAAGTAGCAAGTCTTCTCGAGTCAAAAGGTGCAAGTCCAAGTGAAGTCACGAGTCATTGATGTTAAAGTCCAAGTCGAGTTGCAAGTCTTTGTACATTTTGTCGAGTCGAGTCTGAAGTCATCAAATTCATGACTCGAGTCTGACTCGATTCCAAGTCACATGACTCGAGTCCACACCTCTGCCACTAACTGACATCTCAGCCGGTCCGTTAACAGTTGCTAGGTAACGTAACTAGCTAGCTAGCTACTTCACCAACTTTTCTGTATTTATAGTTAAAAACAGAAGAGAAAAAATACTTTATCTACTCCTACTGACATGTGGGAAGTGATGCCAGCCTCCTGGGTCTCTTCGGTCCTTCTGGTAAAGCAGTTAGGTGCTGCACAGCTGATAACCATACTTGCTGCCATAGGTGACAATTGTAAACAGTACCCTAGTAAGATGGCGGACAGTTATGCCATTTGTTATGACGTCATGTCATATCTATTGTTCTATATCTATGCTTGGTACAATCTCTGACCACACAAAAATGCAACATCTACTTGGAGAAACTAGTGTGAGCGCTGTAGAAGCAGCGAGATACTGTATGTAAATGTTTTCTTTTGTTAGATAAAAAAAAAATAATAAAAAGCAAACTAAAGTGTATGTGTATGTGTATGTGTATGTGTATGTGTGTGTGTGTGTGTGTGTGTGTGTGTGTGTGTGTGGCAGGTAAAGACATATTCTGCTGCTAGACTGCAGCTCTCTGGCTGTTCTCCCAGCAGGATCTGCATTTTTTTGATGTTGGTTATTTGGTCAAATGTCGGTGTTTGTGTTCTTCTGACTGGCTGCAGTTCTGTGCATTCTGTCAGGAAGTGCAGCTCTGTCTCGACTTTGTCTCTCTTGCATAGCTGGCAGAAGCGCTCCTCTTTGGGGAGCCATGATTGTTTGTAGCGGCTTGTCTCAATGGCCAGGTTGTGCTCACTGAGTCTGTACTTGGTCAATGTAGTTCTTAGTTTGATATCAGTAACTGTGGTCAGGTAGTCTGCCACACTGTACTCTCTCTTTAGGGACAGTCTGTCCTCTCAGAGCTCGTACTCTCTTTAGGGACAGATAGCTCTGCATTTTGCCTTGTGCTTTTGTTTGTGTTCCAGTTGGTGATTTAGTTTTGTTTCTGTTGTGTTATAATTTGGTTAAAGGAGAATTCCGGCCACGAAGTACTTTCAATAGAAAACCCCCCGACCCGAATCACTGCAGGCAACACGGAGTAGCTGCAGCTACGGACTACAAGCGTCCCCTGAGCTAAAACGGCAGTTGTCAGGGCAGGTTTTAGAGTGCCTTTGTGCGTCTTAACAGATGCAAAATGCAATTAATATGTCTGTGCAACATGAACAGGGCCCTTTTGTGTCAACAAGATGCATTTTCACCTCAGACATTGTTTAAATTCACCTACCCTGTCTTGATCCTGCCGGTGGGTAGCTTGGCCTGTTAGCTGCTAGCTGCTAGCTAGCTGTTAGCTGTTAGCTGCTATCTGCTGTCCTTGATAAATGTGTTCAGCCAGGCTTATGTAAAAAATCATCACGCTGCAGTTCCGTGTGTATTTGTAGCTCATCCATTTTGTGTGTGATTGTCTGGTGTTGGTGAGTAGGAGGCTTGTCAGTTTGTTTTTGTATTTATTTATTTATAAAGGACAACACACATCAATCAACATTTCTGTAAATGTGCCAGTGTTAGCCAGCCGGCTAATTTTCAACTATAGTCCTCAACCAGTGTCGATCTGTGTGGTAGCTAGTTCCCTTAGCCAGGCAAGCAGCCTTCGTCCCCCTCCCACAGCCGACAACAATCCCCCGAGCGCCCGGTGGTCTGGTGGATGTCCTGCATAGGATCACGATCCAGATCATGCCTTCGCAGCAAAACATTTAGATTATTTCCAGCAGTGTGCAGATCGGAGCGTAGTGTGTGAAGAGCGAAGAGTGGAGTTGTTCACAAGGGAAGAAGCTTGGAGTAACGTAACTATGGAGAATATAGCAGATATACAACACACAGAAGAGCCTTTTGAGTTTGATGGTCGTCCTTATTTATTCAAACCAGAGTATACAGACAAAGAACTAGCCTCACAAGAGTTGTAAAGAACGAGACAGACAGAGGGGCAACATGCAGATGAACTTGCTGCTCCAAGAGCAAGCTAAAGCTAGCCTTCAGTAACTGGAGGACATAGCAACACCACAGCTGCTCCGTGGATTGTTATTGGGATGATTATCACAGAAGCCTGTCTGAATACACTCACCGGACGGCAGCTAGCAGCTAACGGCTATCAGCTAGCAGGGCAAGATCGAGACAGGGACCAGGGTAGGTGAATTTAAACAATGTCTGAGTTGAAAACGCATCTTGTTGACACGTAAGGGCCCTGTTCATGTGGCACAGACATATTAATTGCATTTTGTGTCTGTTAAGAGGCACAAAGGCACTCTAAAACTTGCCCCGACAACTGCCGTTTTAGCTCAGGGGACGCTTGTAGTCCGTAGCTGCAGCTACTCCGTGTTGCCTGCACTGATTCGGGTCTGGTTTTTTTTTATGGGAAACTGTGCTGGGCATTTTTCACTGCTTTCTGATGTTTAGCCTATATGCAAACCAAACAATCGAGAAAATCTGCAGATTAATCAATAATGAAAATAATTGTTGGTGCCCTAACTTCATTGTTTTTGGCTACCAAGAACCAACCATATAAAAGACTTGAAGAACCATTCCCTAAATATAGAGGTTCTTCAATTGGTGATGACTCTTTGAAGAACCATTGAGTCCTTTGAAGAACAGTTAAAGAACCATTATGTGTCTGTGTGTACAGCCCTGTCTCACCCCACGCCCCTGACTGAAGTATTCTGTTCTGCTGTTATCAATTTTCTCAGCACATTTGTTGTCCATATACATGGATTTGATTATATCATCTATTTTACCCCCTACACCGCTTTGTAAAGTTTTATAAAATAATCCATCATGCCAAATTGAGTCCAATGCTTTCCTAAAATCAACAAAACAAGCGAAGATTTTCCTTTAGTTAGCTTGAATAAGATGTTTGTTGATCAGGGTGTGTAGGGTGTAGATGTGGTCAGTGGTACGGTGTTTTGGTAAGAAGCCAATCTGACCTTTACTCAGGACGTTGTGTTGGGTAAGGAAGGCCTGTAGACGGGCGTTTAGAATACAGCAGAACACCTTCCCCAGGTTACTGATCACACAGATACCTCGGTAGTTACTGGGGTTGAATTTGTCTCCACTCTTAAAGATGGGGGATATAAGCCCCCTGTTCCA
Organism: Sander lucioperca; assembly: GCF_008315115.2. Lineage (NCBI taxonomy): Eukaryota > Metazoa > Chordata > Actinopteri > Perciformes > Percidae > Sander > Sander lucioperca. The sequence continues at coordinate 5,559,534 of NC_050173.1, forward strand.
GACCTCAGGGAAGCAGCCAGCTTGAAGAACGAGGTTGAACAGCTTTAAAAGGCCTTCTCCAGCTCGGGGGGGCTGTGTTTCAGCATTTCAGTCCTGATGCTGTCAGGTCCACATGCTCTCTTGGTTTTAGTTCATGGAGTGTGTGTGTTAACTCCTCTTGGGTGATTTCATAGTCCAGTAGGTTTTGACTGTCTTTTATGATTTTTCCAGGGAGTGTAACTGTTGTGTAATGACTTGTTGGCCAGTTGTAAGGTTATCTGGTGGGATTGGGTTGTAAAGGTGTTCAGAGTAGTTCCTCCATGTTTCTCCGTCTGTCAGAGGTGGTCTTGGTTCTGTTTTGGGTTTAGGTTATTCCTTTTTTCCCAAAACTGATTCTGTCTTATTGAGGTTTCTATTTCTTCTATGGTTTCATTATAGTGTGTTTGTTTTTTTCTTCTGAATCATCTGTTTATATTCTTTGAGTTTGCTGCAGTAGCTTTCTCTAATTTCTGGGTTGTTTGGTTGGTGGTGTTTTTGGTTGTTTTTGGGTGGAGATTTTTCGGAGGTTTTTCCTCATTAGTTCACTCTCCTTGTCAAACCATCTTTCTTTGTGGGTTGTGTTTTTGGGTTTAGGATTACCCCTCAACAGATTAACTTTGAGGGCGATTCTGTGATATAGTTCATTTATTTGATTTACTGCCATAGTTACATCTGCCTGATTTGGTGTGAATGTTATTACTAAAAAGTTGTTAATAAGATTAGTAATTTCAACCGAGTTAGCTGCATTGGTGAATTCAGACACACTGTCAGATGTCCATTTATAGGACAGATTGAGTTTTACAAGTTTTTTAGTGTCTATAATTTTAATTTCCTGTGTTCTTTTATTTATCTGGCAGTGGTCTGAAAGTGGTAACTGAGGTCTTACAGTGAATGCGTTGATGGAGGAGGGTCCATGTCAGTAATTGCGTAGTCGACTACACTAGACCCAAGAGCTGAGCAGTATGTGAACTGGCCTAATGAGTCCCCTGTCATCCTACCATTCAGAAAGTACAGGCCTAGGCCTCCACACAGATGCTCTAGCTCCTTACCATTTCTATTAATGACAGAGTCAGGGTTGAGTCTAGATTTCATCTGATTTTCCAAGTTTGGCGATATAATGAATTTGTTATTTTTTTTCACTTATTTTGACTATTTCATTTTCCAAACCTGTTCTAGCATTAAATCCCCACATAGCAGCACGTTGCCCTGAGCCTGGAAATGGCTGCATTCAGAGTTCAGGTCAGTGAAGAACTCTTCTTTAAAGTAAGGTGATTCTGCAGGTGGGACATACACTGCACAGATGTAGAGGTCATTTTCATGACTTATAACTCCTTTATTCAGCTTTAACCATACTCGAGTGGGTTCTTTCTTTTTGACGGGTGGTTTTGGGGGTGGTGATGGCGCAGTGGATATGACACATGCCTTTGGTGTGGGAGACCAGGGTTTGAATCCCACTGCGATACGTCAACCAATGTGTCCCTGAGCCAGACACTTAACCCCTAGTTGCTCCAGAGGAGTGTGACCTCTGACATATATAGCAATTGTAAGTCGCTTTGGATAAAAGCGTCAGCTAAATGACATGTAATGTAATGACAGGAATTCTTTAAACCAAATTATAACACCCCCTGAGTCTCTGCCACAGTTTATGTTTCCAATTTTAAAGATGGTAAAATAATGTATTTATAGCCTGAGGGACAGTGAGTACTTACATCTGTTCTACACCAAGTTTCCAATAGAACAACAACGTCATGGTGTTTGATACTGAGCAGGAAGTCAGAGTTAAGACTTTTGGCTCCAAACACCGATGAATGAAGCCCCTGATATTCCAGGAAGTTATGGAGAATGATCTCGTCATGTTTATTATGTATAGTCATTGAAAGAGAAATTAAAAAGAATGAAATAGTCACAAATATGGCTGAACGATTTTCGAAAATAATCTAATTGCTATTTTTTTCCCAAATATTGCGATTTCAATTCGATTATTTTTTTAAGCTCGTCTTCTGTATTATTCAACAAAGACAAACAATAAATCATTTTTATAGTATGAACAACACACAATTACACACTAGACAGTTAAAAAAAGTAAAAATATAGTATATATACACACACACACACACACACACACACACGTAATTTTTTACAGTGCACAGAGAGGAGCTGCCTCCGGCCCCTCCCCCTCGTGAAGTCACGTGCTGCCGTGTGCACTTTTTCAGAAAGGCTATCGTTACGTTAGCTAGTTGCTGGTGTTCTTGTTCAGAGAGGCTATCGTTATGTTAGCATGTTGCTGGTGTTCTTGTTCAGAGAGGCTATCGTTACGTTAGCTAGTTGCTGGTGTTCTTGTTCAGAGAGGCTATCGTTACGTTAGCATGTTGCTGGTGTTCTTGTTCAGAGAGGCTATCGTTGCGTTAGCTAGTTGCTGGTGTTCTTGTTCAGAGAGGCTATCGTTGCGTTAGCATGTTGCTGGTGTTCTTGTTCAGAGAGGCTATCGTTACGTTAGCTAGTTGCTGGTGTTCTTGTTCAGAGAGGCTATCGTTGCGTTAGCTAGTTGCTGGTGTTCTTGTTCAGAGAGGCTTTCGTTACGTTAGCATGTTGCTGGTGTTCTTGTTCAGAGAGGCTATCGTTGCGTTAGCTAGTTGCTGGTGTTCTTGCCGTGGGATTAACTGTACTAATAAAACTGTTGAAACACCGCGGCCACGCTGCTGTGAAAGCTCCCCGAACGTCATTTATCAGTCTGGTTGTTACCCCTCTCAGTGGCAGCTCCTCCACTCATATCTTTATATTGGAACTAACCACTAACCGGAGCTAACCGCTAATCAGAGCTAACCGCTAATCAGAGCTAATCGTTGCCAACCGAGCCTTCATTTCTGCGTGTCTGTATTCATTAACTGCACGTATGGACTCGAACCAGAATAAAACCCTTCATTTTATTAACATGGCTGTAAAAGTTTTAAACTACAACTCAGAGTTGTTTGAATGACAGAAATCAGCTCCAGGTACGGCGTAGCGTTAGCGTGCTAGTTGATGCTTTCTCTGCGGAGTGCAGACTGATTTGCTCTCGCAAGTCATGTGACCAAATCGCAGCCTTTGCGATTAGGAAATCGTGTTTTAACATATCGCGATATTATCGCAAATGCAGTTAATCGTTCAGCCCTAGTACCAAATGAATACATATGGGTATTCTTCCCTTATCCTTTTTTTTTTTTTTAGCTTAATTTCTTGAAGATGAGGTGGAGCAGTTGCCTCACTTCTCTGATGTCGGTACAGACTGGATGTTGTTTACCTTGGAGAGGGGGAGCAGGAGGAAGAGGGGGAGCAGGAGGAAGAGGGGAAGCAGGAGGAAGAGGGGGAGCAGGAGGAAGAGGGGGAGCAGGAGGAAGAGGGGGAGCAGGAGGAAGAGGGGGAGGAAGAGGGGGAGCAGGAGGAAGAGGGGGAGCAGGAGGAAGAGGGGGAGCAGGAAGAGGGGGGGAGATGGAGGAGATGGAGGAGGGGGAGAAGGGGGAGGAGGGGGAGGGGGGTTTTGGGTTCTCTGCTGCTGTCACTGTTGGGGAGACTGAGGTCTTCTTTTCCTCAGCCAGGATTTTAAGTTTAGGAAAGTCTTTTTTGAATTTCTCAAGGCTTGCCTCTGATCCCTGGATCATCACCTTCCCGTTGTTGTACAGGTTGATGTTAAATTTGTTCTTGGAATCTAGATAGAGTTGTCTCATTACTCTGTTCCCTGACATTTTGAAGTCTTTGTTGGTGGAACTTAGGGCTTGGTGCCATGCTTCTGGATGGTTAGTAAAGAATACCAGATCTACCTTTATATCCTTATCAGAGCTGTATAGTAACAAAGTACAACTACTACTCTACTTAAGTACTAAAAGGCTGTATCTGTACTCTACTGGAGTATTATTCTTTTCTCCTACTTCCACTTTTACTTGAGTACATATTTTCGATGAGTTTAATACTTTTACTCTGATAGATTTTTCATGTGCTGCATCGTTACTCGTTACTGTTGTGAATTCCTCACGCTGCGGAGACTGTGTAGGTTACAGTGTGTGTAGTTAAGGCTACGTTAGTTCTGTACGATAATTACGTAAGTTACGTAAGAAATCCCCGAGATTGCGTTGTTTGTTTTCATTACGGTTCCGTTCAGAAGTCAGAGACGATGTCAGTTTGTTCTCTTTCTATTGAGCTGTTGTTGCAGCAGATTAATCTGTTCCTGAGTAGTTTGAGTCTGAATGTTAACTGTTTGACCCTGTGGTGTGAAGCTGCTAGTTTATATTCTGTCTGTATGTCTGTGTGTGTGTGTGTGTGTGTGTGTGTGTGTGTGTGTGTGTGTGTGTGTGTGTGTGTGTGTGTGTGTGTGTGTGTGTGTGTGTGTGTGTGTGTGTGTGTGTGTGTGTGTGTGTGTCTGTGTGTGTGTGTGTGTGTGTGTCTGTGTGTGTGTGTGTGTGTGTGTGTGTGTGTGTGTGTGTGTGTGTGTGTGTGTGTGTGTGTGTGTGTCTGCAGTGAGTCTGAATGTTAACTCTTTGACTCTGTGAAGTGAAGCTGTTAGTTAATCTCTACTTTTCTAGCTTACTAACTTTCCTGTTCATCACATGTTACTAGCTGGTGTGTGTTAACTTTTTGGGGCTTTAACCGTTACTGTGCTGGAGAGGATGTTTATTTTACTTGCACAGTGTGATAATTATACATTTTATTTCAGTATTTGTTAATATTTGTTATTTTTAGTATAATTAATATTTGTTAATTCCTTTGGCTACAGCCTTGGCTAAACATTTGACATAATATAAACAATATGATATTCAAACTTTTAACTGCTTTCTTGAATAACTAAATAACACAATACTTGCACTTTTACTTTCAGTACTTGAGTAGTACATTTTAAAATAAACTACTTGCAATCAAGGCTGGATTTACCACCGGGCTGATTGGGCCGGTGCCCGGGGGCCTCCGACCTCTAGGGGGCCTCCAAGACCCCACTAACTGTGTGGCCTCATCCTTTTTTCTTTTTTTTTTAAATTAAAATAAAATGAATTAAGTAGTGTGTGTTTGTGTGTATGTGTGTTAACAATGATTTAGTTGCACACAAAAAAGTATCATGATCAGTTTTTTGGCTGTCGGCTGTGACTGATGACTACGAGTCAGGTTACCGCGGAAACTGTTGATAGCGGCAAGACAGGCGGTGGAGGATAGAGTGAAAGAGAGTCGAGGACATTGACAGAACAAACAACATGGATAAAAGACGGTGGAGCAGTGGAGGGGAGAAGGATAGCAGAGAGGATTTAATTAGGAGTAATATTCCAACCATCGACTTTTTTCAAAAGTCGTCTCAACGCTAATAAAGATCCTGGCGGCGCCTGCAGTGATGCTAGCGATGAGGAGTTTAGCACCACATCCAGCCTTCCTATTTCAGATGAACAATTAGAACATCAATGCTAAATAAATAAAGTAGGCTATACTTTCTCTAAAATGTAAAGTGTGCAAATATACATAAACCATAAGATAATACTGATACTGATACAGATTTTAAGGTGGAAGAAAGCAGTTGTGGTGATTTTGATGACATGCTTTTTGAAGAAGAGGTTGCTGTCTAAAATAACTCCTGATATCATCTGCAAAAACTCCCACACTTGTGCACAAGGTCTAGGATACTGTACATCAAAAACATAAAAAGCCTTAAAGCAGGCCTCTACTGCCCCAAGAAGAGATGGGTGCTCCAAGGCATGTCCATGCACTATAACAAAGGCTTGTGATAACTGATGCCTGTCCCCAAGAAGAAGCACATGTGGGACCTCTGTGCTTGTCCTTTTCGTAAGGTATTCAGCGATGTTTGTTCCAACCTGTAGAGAGAAAACAAACTTTATAAGACGCATTTACTTCAGATATTAACCCTCGTTACAGGCATAAGCTTGGGTGATAAAATGAAGGCCAAAATTATATATAATCTACTGGGATTTAAATTATGAATTAAGTAATGGGTTAACAACTGGAAAACTATGTCTTTCTGTGTTTGCTCTAACAACATTTCGTTTTAATAATGATAACAATAAACTGAAACAGATCATCGTTGCGCAGTGGTTTGGTCTGACACATGTGTGCGATAGGTCTGAGAGAGGGAGGTAGTAGAGGATGGATACCCCAACTGAGCCCGACTGGACCCGATGGGCCAGGCCGGGTTCGGGCAGATATTTGATATCTGGTTAGTTCGGGTTCAGTCACATCAACCAACCAATTTTAAGCGGGAAATAAAAGGAAAATGTATCGAGGTCTGCAAATCTTGAGACAATCTGTTAAAATACTTGTTGGCGCTTGTTTTATTTGTTACATTTGTATTAACTCGCAGGCTGCTCACCTATGAAAGCTTTTGTAGATTCGGCGTAGCTGGGGCGGACCGTCTTCCTCCGGATTTTGTAGGTGCCGGGGGGGGATCACCACAGGTAGCAGAAGCAATATTGCAAGCATAAAAGTCAAATGTAAAATTCTACAACTCTGTATCACATTCTGGCGACTACATTTCAAAATGCAAAAAAGATTCCCTGACCTTGCTCTGACTTTACTACAAAATGCTCAAATTCCTTGATTTTCCGTGCCTGGTATAGACCCTCTTAAATGTCACGGCATTCCAGAGCAATGCATTATATTGTTCTTTTCTTGCTTCTTCTTTTTATCATTATTCTTCTTCCAGGCCCTAATTTGACTAGAACCGCTTGCTGTAGAAACTCCGTTCAAAATATTGATGAGTTGGTCCTTGTGCAAATTTTGGGTGTATGTCTTGTCATGTGATTTATACTTTGAGATACTGAATAAGAACTAATAAGCTCTTTGTGACATCAGTGAAACTTCATTGAACTCAATCTAACTTAATTACATTTGCAGCAACTGATCACTGATTAAAGTGTGAAGTCCAGAGAAAATTTAACTCAGGTTCTTTTTTTTCTGCGTGGAAACTGGTCAAATACAGTAAGCCGTCCAGAGACATGTTTCGTTGATCGGACCAGTATTATACTAAAATATCAGTGATCATAAAGACATTTATTTGTAACAGCAGGCCTAGGCTATTTTCAGAATATTTGTTGATTTACAGCGGGATTGTTAAGTGCTGCATCAAAACCAAACCTACAGGATATATTGTTGCATTTCGGGGCAGTGGTATCAGAAAATATTACCGGCAGATACCCACATTTACAATATCAGTATTGGACATGAAAAAGTTGGATTTTGCCATTCTTATTCATAGTACATATATGTCTTTTATTAAAAACTTTTAAGCTTTTATAAAATGTGCCTACCTTCAAATGTAGAGAGTAAATCACCCAGGTCCCATTCTACCAGTTTATTTTGAACATGATCATCCATCTACAGGAAAACAATAATAATAAAAAACATTACAAAGCTGCCATACATCACTTTCAATAAGCATTCAGAAATGTCAAGCAAGCAAGCGCTCATTCTCATTACGCCAACAACAACATTTGACAACTAATAACTTATAATGAATAATCAAGAATAGTTATTTTGGCAGGCCACACACACACACACACACACACACACACACACACACACACGTTGTGTCCCAATTGATTAGACTGACGCAAGACTTCTTTGCCAGGTTGTTCACTAACTAAAATGAACCTATTGGCGGGAACCGGCGATGTGTTCGCCTGTCTTTGTCAGCATTACAATTTGTATTTTGTATTTAAAGGAACTACATAAAGTACTTAATACATAACATTTAGTAACGTTACACAAACAGCTAAAACACATGCAAGCCTGAGCATTCAAAGTAGGCTACATAATCGCTGAATACAAATTTCGCTCCTTTTTCTGCATGTTCACAATTCAGCAAGCAAGATGGCGGCGTTTGTCTTTTAACACAGTCATGGTCATTCGTAACGTTAACGTAACGTAGGCTGAGGACGGTTACAGTTGCCGGTGAAAAAATTTTGCCTAAAAATTTTTGTCTATGTACCGGAAACCCGACCATCATTGAATGCCGAAATGAATGTTGGGATACGGGTGCTGCGAAGTTCATACAAGTTGTCGGTACACGATCCGTTCTGCCTGCACGATCCGTTCTGCACATGCGCAAGATAATACTGTTTTACCGAGGATACGACCTGCACGATCTGTTCCACGCTAGCCTATGGCTAGCCTCCACCGGGAAGCTAACGTTAGTTTAGCTAACACTAGAGCTGGGGGTAAACGATTATTCATTAAACGATTAATCGGGTGATTATTTTATCGATTAGTCGACTAATCTAACGACTAATTGGACGATTAATATAACGATTATTTTTCTGTTGCTCGATTAATAAAAACCATAATGTATCTCAAATAAATACCAAAAAATTCTTAATAATATATTTTATTAAACAATTTTGCACAGCAAAAAATCTTCTGCTTTACACAAAATAAAATAATTATTTTACTGTTATACAAAATGAAAGGCCAGCCTGTTTACTCTTTTACAGACCAACATAACTCTTGTTCAAAAAAATCAAGTTGTAGTGCAAAAAAGAAAAACACTGTGCAGTGAACAGTACAGACATTACTTGGATTGTTTAACACAACATAACAGTCCCAACATAAAACCTGATGCATAATCAAACTGACTCTCTTAACTGCTATTCTGTAGGTTTACATGCTAATGCAGCTGTGCACTTTGGTGGTGCTAGGCTAACCAACGCATCTTAGCTCTCTGTGCAGTTTGTTCGTGCTAGTAGCTAACGTTCACGTTAGCTAACCTTAGCAACTATAGATAGCTGTGTTCTGCAGCTGTAAGCTAGCTACCATTCAAGCCAACATTAGATGATAACTAACGTTAGCTAACGTTAGCTACTATAGATAGCTGTGTTCTGCAGCTGTAAGCTAGCTACCATTCAAGCCAACATTAGATGATAACTAACGTTAGCAAAACACAGCTGCCTAGGCGCCAGTAGCTAGCTAACGTTAACGTTAGCTACTAACGTAGCACGAACAAACTGCACGGAGAGCTAAGATAGTTAGCTAGCACCACCTAAGTGCGCAGGCTACACAACACACTACACAAACATGAAATTAATTTAGCTAACGTTAGTACTTGGGACTATATTTGAAGTATTCCCATACCCTCGATGATTAAGGGCGAGCTGTTTTAGGACTTTTTCTTTTCATGGGGCTTTTTGCAGGGCGTTGTTGGGAATTCTGTGAGGAGGTTGCTGTTTCCTGCAATGTTTTGGTCTCCCACGTGTGTGTGTGGCGAAGCGTTGATGCAAAAATACGACGTCGACGTAATTTTGACGTCGATGTGTCGACGCCATCGACGCGTCGCTGCAGGCCTAGCTAACAGCTAATTCGGCTAACCGCTAGCTGACAGCTAGATTCAGTCTAAAATAACGTTAACTCAAACGTAATGGGAAAAGCAGCTACAGCTAAATTAAGACTTCACAGTAATAACAATAAAGACAAGTATTGAGTGATTGTATTTTAAAGGAGCACAAGTAAAGTAGAACTGACGTAACAGCTGTTATATATGTTAGGTGTTTGTTATATATGTCAACGTTTATTTTCAAGTTTTATTTTGAGGGTCTTTTAAAGTTATTACATGCTGTCTCAGCTAGCAGTTAGCCGAATTAGCTGTTAGCTAAACTAACGTTAGCTTGGCTGTCGACCGGAAGCGTGGAACGGATCGTGCAGTGTCGTAAATCCTCGTACAACCGCGCATGCGCGAACATTTTGCGCATGTGCAGAACGGATCGTGCAGGCAGAACGGATCGTGTACCGACACAAGTTACCAACCAATGCATCCTCGGTAAAATGGGCGTGTCAAGAACATACGCAAAGTTACGTTAGCTAATGTAACATTAGAGTTTATTCTAGAAGCACTGTTTAACAAAGCACATTTTCAGCAACAAACTACCGGTAAAATGAGAATGCTTACCTCGCCTCCCTGCTCCAGGAACCAGATGTTGTTTTTGAGAAATGAGTTGCTGCTGTTCCGATGCCAACTCATCGAGAGCGAGAGAGACGATGTGGGGTGACTGGGGGTTACGTCAGTTGAAGAGGTGCGCTTGTTTTTCCCTGTGTGAAGATCCAGCGGGCGGGGTGCCAGATAGAGTGATCTTTTCAATGTGTTTCTGTCTTCGCCCGCCGTAGTTCTTTGCTGGTATTTATTTGTAACGCAAATCGTGTTGGATTTATATTTAATAACGTTACTTGAATAAAACGAAGCTAAAACAACAAGTTATTATTCTAATATCGTTAGACTGTTTTTAAACTAAGCTAAACCATATGATCTAATCTACGAAACAAACGTTTTTTATACGTCTTTTGTCACGTTTTTTATTCTTCCCATACCATGTCATGACTCATGAGTGTGTGTGTGTGTGTGTGTGTGTGTGTGTGTGTGTGTGTGTGTGTGTCTGTGTGTGTGTGTGCGTGCGTGCGTGGGTGTGTGTGTGTGTGTGTGTGTGTGTGTGTGTGTGTGTGCGTGCGTGCGTGCGTGCGTGCGCGCGCGTGCGTGTGTGTGTGTGTGTGTGTGTGTTAAAACAATGTCATCCAAAATTTGGCGGATCAGCAGTGTTGAAAAACTGAAGCCTGGATTTCGTTCAACGTCATCAACCCAATGCAATAGGTTATAATATGTTTAACCATTTTGTAACCCAATTATGGGTAAATTTATAATTTCAGCCTTAACCCAGCATATGAGTAACCAAAATAACCCAGCATTTTTAAGTGTGTAGTTGAAGGTCTTATTTGGCAATGTTGTTTTATTCAGCTGTCATTGTTCATGGTCTACCTTGTTATAAACTATTACTTGGCCTGTTGTTTGCTTGTTAGCAATGTTTTCATATAGAAATGTGTGGAATTTTACAATATAAATCTTTAAAGCCCGTTTTCTCAAAATGACTTTTCTCTCATACTCCAAGTCTGAAATCTCCACTTCAGTAGCACCTTTATACACCAAACCTTCCAGCCTTGTACCTAGTTATATTATGAAGACATTTACAGAGGGATTTGTAAATATATTATTCCTAGCCTGATTTATATAACATTTTATTCCAAAAAACATGGCGAAAATCATTTTTTTAACGCTATTGACAGTATATTCTGATTTACAGGATAATAAAAGATATCCATAAATCTCTCTGTAATTTTTTTCCCATCTAATATGTGAACACAATGAAAAAATAATTTTGAACCTGGGTTCATCCAATACTCAGATTTCGTTTTTTTTTTAAATATATGCAAATTAGCGCATATTTAATAAGATAATGCCTAATTTGCATATTTAAACCTTAAATTACAGAAAACTTGTAATACATTTTCTTCTCAACTTAATGTAAGTAATCAACTGGGAGAGTTTCATGGTGATATCTGCTAGTTAAAAATTTTACCCTATTCACCTGTAGTGTCTCACCTTAAAGAGCACCTCTACTTCTACTCAAGTCACTTTTTTGATAGAGCACTTGTACTTTTACTCAAGTATGGGTCTCTAGTACTTTATACACGTCTGTTTAGGACCATGAAGTCTGATACTAAGGTTTCGGGAGAGTCTCTTAGTATGTAGTCCTTATATTTCTTCCTTTGAGTTTCACTAGTCCCTGTGGCTGGGTAGTTGGTTTCACTAGTCACTGTGGCTGGGTAGTTGGTTTCACTAGTCCCTGTGGCTGGGTAGTTGACTTCACTAGTCCCTGTGACTGGGTAGTTGGTTTCACTAGTCACTGTGGCTGGGTAGTTGGTTTCACTAGTCCCTGTGGCTGGGTAGTTGGTTTCACTAGTCACTGTGACTGGGTAGTTGGTTTCACTAGTCCCTGTGGCTGGGTAGTTGGTTTCACTAGTCACTGTGACTGGGTAGTTGGTTTCACTAGTCCCTGTGGCTGGGTAGTTGACTTCACTAGTCACTGTGACTGGGTAGTTGGTTTCACTAGTCACTGTGGCTGGGTAGTTGGTTTCACTAGTCACTGTGGCTGGGTAGTTGACTTCACTAGTCACTGTGATTGGGTAGTTGACTTCACTAGTCACTGTGGCTGGGTAGTTGGTTTCACTAGTCACTGTGGCTGGGTAGTTGGTTTCACTAGTCACTGTGGCTGGGTAGTTGGTTTCACTAGTCACTGTGACTGGGTAGTTGGTTTCACTAGTCACTGTGGCTGGGTAGTTGACTTCACTAGTCACTGTGGCTGGGTAGTTGACTTCACTAGTCACTGTGACTGGGTAGTTGACTTCACTAGTCACTGTGGCTGGGTAGTTGACTTCACTAGTCACTGTGGCTGGGTAGTTGACTTCACTAGTCCCTGTGGCTGGGTAGTTGACTTCACTAGTCACTGTGGCTGGGTAGTTGACTTCACTAGTCACTGTGGCTGGGTAGTTGGTTTCACTAGTCCCTGTGGCTGGGTAGTTGACTTCACTAGTCACTGTGGCTGGGTAGTTGACTTCACTAGTCCCTGTGGCTGGGTAGTTGACAGTAAGGCTGCTGAGGCTCCGCCCCTTAAAAGTATCCATTTCTAACTGACAACATGGCGATGGCTCTGTCTTTAGCTCTTATCAGAGGTAGCTTAATAGCTTATGGTGCTAAATCAGTCAAATTTGTGGCTTACCTCTTTGTTATTTTGCTTAATCTGCTGTTTTTGATGTCCTTTTAGTGCCCTGTCCAGGATATTTGTCGCAGGTGTCTCCTTGTCTTGACTGTTGTTTGGATCTTCCTTATAGACCTTTTGCAAACACATCACACGACGACATGACAGCACCATGACGGACGGCAGCAGCACAGGCTAAACAGTAGTAGACGAACGGAAAGTTTCATAGTTTCAATCAGTTTGAAATACATAACACTAAATAAACTGTATTTATGGCTTTATGGCTTCTTCTATATTGAACAACAAGTTGTCGTGCCGTTATCGGTCGAGGTAGGGCATCTGGTAGGTGCTCACAAAGAGCAGTATTTGGAGAAGTTGGAGATAGCAGGATTGGATACCGACCCTTAATTCTTTCTCCCTCCGTTTTCACGGACCTCATTAAATCACAGAGTCTGCCCGACTTCAGTCCACTTGATCTGGACCACTATGTGGTAAACGGGGTACCCCCCATATACCGGTGCTGATCTGGACCACTATGTGGTAAACGGGATATCCCCATATACTGGTGCTGATCTCAAAGCTTTTAAAAGTCTGGATGCTAACCAGTTCTTTGTAGCTGGCTGGGTTACAGGTACGATGCTACGCTAACGGCGGGGGGAGGTACCTCATAATGGCAAAGATAAGACATCAGTCTAGGGTTTATTTTGTATTAACATCTATTCTTTACTCAAGTAAAGATTTATATAACACGTAGCCCATGTTTTTAGAGGACATGGTCGGTCGTGGCTACCCATACCGTTGTTCACTGGGTGTGCCAATGCAACTTCCTAATGGATGCCTGAACACATCCCAGCTCTGGGAAGTGTTCAGGGAATCACAGTGTCTATGATCAGTAGTAACCACAAATAATTGTAACATCTAGCCATCTTCTTATCTGTGATTATATTTGCTGTAGCCTATGTTAAGATTTGACCGGTGGATATTACGACGCGATGGGCAGCAGCTAGCGAGCAGTCCAAAGCTAGCTGTAGTATGGGCAGCTTGTTGATTGCGTTGTGATTGTGACGAAATAAAAATAAAAACTAATGAATAATGCCAAACTATTAATAACCTTGACACACACACACACACACACACACACACACATCAGAATATATATTAAGTTAGCTAAAAACACATGGATAAGGACCTAATGATGAAGACTAGCTAGATAACTGTATATGCCACAAAAAGGTTTTAATTCATGAATGAATGAATGAAATATCTTAGAATAGGCTTAAACATAACATTTTGCTTTTTAATTTACTTACCCTGTGTAGACATGTCTGAAAGACATTTCCTCTTGCTTTCACCAAAAGAATTAAAAAGAAAAAAGCCCCGTTGATTGATGAGGAGTGTTGTGGAGGAAAAAACAAGCTAACAAGCTAGCTAGCAATGCTAGCTAAAAAAACGGCAGGGAAAAGCAGACAGACAGGCTGAGACACTGCCTTTTAAACACTACAAACACACCATGTATGACCGTTGGACACCCTTTCCCTACCACTAACTTTTTAACCGTTAACCATCGGTATAAACATACGTTTT